>NW_026057585.1:4748874-4932313 GCF_023721935.1 Panthera uncia
TCATCACATTTGGAACTACTGCACACACCTCAAAATTAAAAGAAAAAAAAAAACAATTTTTAAAAAAAAAAACTTTTTTTTTTTCTTGGGTTTTTTTTTTTTTTTTTTTTTTTTTTTTGCTTTTATCCCTCCGATTCCTTCTCTGCTTATTTCTACATTACTCCAATTATGCTTGAATTTCCACCAGTACTTTGTACCACTATTAAGAGATTGTAATGGATGGTTCTAATTCACACATTTTGTTTTAACCTGTTAAGATTTCAGCTGCTTTAAGAGTACAGGCATCCTTATTCATCCCGTACCTCTCCCTATGGAAATGTGGTAATTGTCAGTACTTGTTCAAATGGATAAACACAAGAAAACACATAAAATTCTGACAAATCTCTTCCTGTTATATTTATACTGATAAGTTCTTTACCATCTGGGAGCTTTTTGAGCGCATTAGCAGAAGCAGGAGCACTGTGTTAATTCTCAAAATTTAACCCAAACACAAACAATTTCTTCTATCAGTATCACCTTCTGAAGCCTTCCCTGGACCAGGCTCAGGCACCACAATCTTAACTACCCCTCTTCCGCAATCTTGAGTGTTTGCTTCATAACACACCAGTGCATCGTTTATTTACCTGCTACTCATCAGGCCGCATAAGACAGATGTCTTTGCACCTTCGGTACCTAGCAGATGGCAGGGTTTAACAAACGTTTGTAGATGGAATGAATTAATGAGGCCACATTAAGTCTCAAAGGACCACTTACTGCGCTCTAACAGGATTGGGAAGGCCCCATTCCGAGAGAAACTTCTTAAAAGATGCCTCTGGATGGCTAGGATCCGAAAGGCAATTTATGGGCTTTCTTCCAGTCTAAAACGCTGCTACTACTGTCCCGGGAGGAAATTCTCCCACCATGAAGCCTACACAAAGACTAGAGTTTCTAGCGGAAACACTAACGCCAAGCCCCACCCCGTTCCTGTCCCCACCTGCTCTGCAAACACCCGAGTCCCGAAAGCAGCGGCACCGCGTCACGCCCGGATACATGCGCGCATGCGCAGCAAGCAAGGTAGCTGGGACTGGCTCTCTGAGCAGACGTCACACAAGCCAAGACGGCTCCGCCCCTCTCAAGATGGCGATGCGCTCAATACGGAAGGCGCGTGGGTGCTGGAGCTTCATCCGGGCACTTCATAAAGGACCCGAAGCTGCTCACGCTCCCCAGGTAACCAAAGCCGGTCTTTCTCCCGCCAGCTTCCCATCCCGCTAGATCCTTCCCGTCTCCCTTCCCTCCGTTTGCTTCTCTCTTCCTGTTTCCTCTGGAGAGCACCGAGACGGTTCTCTCCTAATATCGACAAGCCTAAGACTGCCCTCCTACTCGGAACGTGGCGACGTTGCAGGGATGTGCGATGATGTCAGGCGCCCTGATGGGAGGAGCGCGCTTCCGCCTGACCCCTGGGCCTTCGTAGAACGTGGGCCTGCAGCTGTTGCCGGGCAACGAGGAAGCGGAGTCCGCGTGAAGTCATCACACCCCAGGGCAGGTCTTTCCCAGACTGCCCGCCTTTTCAAGGTCCCCTCTTTCTATTCTTTCTATTACTGTTTCACCCTCCTTTCCCTAACAGCAAGCCGAGGGGCCAGCGCAGAAATCAGAGAGGAGGTCTTGTGAGGAATTGGGCGATGTTTTTAAATCGGAGCAGCCACTTGACGTCCTCCTTCTGGCCGTGCGGCACTTCAGTGTCAAGTGTCGGTGCGTCTTCCTCTCTGGTTCCTCCTCATTCCCCAAGTAGACTTGTATCTTGCAGGCTCTGGGAAGGAATTACAGCACGTTGCCAAAGTGCATCGTCCTGTCCTGCGCCCGGCAGCACTGCTGTTACCATTACTGTGTCGTGCTGAGAGTGTGGATACGGTTCAACCCACCCCGTCAGTGTCTGTGAATATACGCCGCATATATATACCCCTTTCACTCGTTCAGTTATTTACTTCACTCATTCAGACGTTTACTAAATGTCTTCCAAGTGCAACCTCTCGGTGGTAGGCGCTTTGCTGTACATCTCTTGGGAGGTATCTGTGGGGAAGTAGGGAGAAACTTGAGATTCTGTGATGAGATGATTTCTTGGCAGCCTTGTGTATTCGTTGTCATAATGCATAGGTGTGGATTTTGCGTGGTAACTGGTATATTGAAAGAGCATTAGACTTGAAATTAAGAAATCAAAGTCCAAGGGATTTGTCTGCCACTTGCTAGCTGTATGACACGACAAGACAAATCTCACTGGATTTTTTTTCTTTAGCAAAATGGGTAGAGGAAGGGTTGGACCCATTGACACGTTAATGTTCTTCAAAGCTTTGGAAAATCTATGGCTCCATAATTATGAAGCCAAAGTAAAGCAATTAGATAAATTATGAAAACCAAGATTTGAGTAGTCATCCCATAAACTATTAATGTTCTGTACTTAAGTTTTCTTCATTGATATGGGCCTCACAAGATTCTTTTAAGGATCAAGGATATACTGTAGCAAAACAGCTACTTAAATGTTATTTTAAATTTCAGGCAGCAGTGTTAGGTAAGAATTGATTCATAATTAGGTAAATCCATTAAATACCCCTCTCTTTGAAGTTGGAGGGTTTGATTTTGCAGAACCAGAATAGGCTGATTACTATTTTATAGCTAATAACGTGTTAAAACGTATGATACCAAAGTAACAGCCTTAGACCCAAATTTCCTCTCATTTCAAACCCAAGAAGTGAGGATGTCATGAGAAATAGAAAATCAAAGAGAAAAGGAAAGCAAGCTAGAGCCCACTAATTGCCCAGGGAATTCTAGGGCACTAAATTATTATAAATTCTAAAGAAAAAAATTCTTTCTTTTTTTAAAAATGTTTTTATCTAGGGGTGCTTGGGTGTCTCAGTGGGTTAAGCATCCAACTTTGGCTCAGGTCATGATCTCATGGTTTGTGAGTTTGAGCCCCACGTTGGGCTCTGGGCTGACAGCTCAGAGCCTGGAGCCTGCTTCGGGTTCTGTGTCTCCCTCTCTTTCTGCCCCTCCACTGCTCATGCTCTGTGTCTCCGTGTCTCAAAAATAAGTAAACATTAAAAAAATAATAATAAAAATAAAATGTTTTTATCTATTTTTGAGAGAGAGAGAGAGCATGAACAGGGGAGGGGCAGAGAGAGAGAGAGAGAGAGACAGAGGATCTAAAGCAGGCTCTGTGCTGTCTGCAGAGGATCTAAAGCAGGCTCTGTGCTGTCTGCAGAGAGCCTGATGCAAGGCTCAAACTCCCAACCATGAGATCATAACCTGAGCTGAAGTCAGACACTTAAGTGACTGAGCCACCCAGGCACCCCAAAGAAAAAATTTCTTAAACTTCTATTATTGTTCTAGTGGAATTAATGAATATGGTTATGTTAAAGTTAATCAACTGCTAAGCTAGATAGTTTCAAAATGTAGAACTTCCAGAACAGATTAGTGTTTACAAACCTTTAATTTATCTTTGAGTACTTTTATTACTTTATGATCTTATTAATTACATTTCATAGGAATTAAATGTGTAAGTGAGAGCATTTCTTTTAAAGTATAAACCTAGGGGCGCCTGGGCGGCTCAGTCGGTTAAGTGGCCGACTTCAGCTCAGGTCAAGATCTCGTGGTCCGTGAGTTTGAGCCCCGCGTCGGGCTCCGGGCTGATGGCTCAGAGCCTGGAGCCTGCTTCCGATTCTGTCTCCCTCTCTCTCTGCCCCTCCCCCATTCATGCTCTGTCTCTCTCGGTCTCAAAAATAAAATAAAACGTTAAAAAAAAAAAGTATAAACCTACATGTAACATTTAGTCATTAAATATGATGGCTTAAAAGGCCTGTTGAGAAAAGATACAAAATTGTATTCATAGTATAATTATAATATTGTTTGTAAATAAATATTTAGATAAATACACACACAAAGACTGGAAGGAAACAACCAGTCTTAACTTTTTTGTTTTGCTTTAGTCTTCCTAAATTTGGGTTAAAAGTGGCTGAAGTTTTCTTCTTTAAGCATTCTGTATTTTTCACATGTTCTAAATTGAAGATATATCACTTTTATACCCATAATAAAGTGTTAAGGCATAAATCTCCATATAAATGCATAGTCGTTAATCTCATCTGTGATATTTTAGATCTCTAAAGACCTAAAGAGATACCTGTCCCACAGTGCTATTATTAAAATGGCCTTAGAAAAGGACTACTAGAAATTTATGGCCACTTTTCCTGTATGTATCTTCTTTTTCTCTTGAAAAGCTTCCTTTGAAGTCAAAGAGATTTTTGTGAACAGATGCAGAAATATGTGAAGGAAGAATTGGATTCTTAAACCAGATGGATTAGACGTTTTTATGATATCTCATAACCTTTGTAGAAAACAGAAATTATTTTGCAACAGTATAGTTAATAGAGAATGTATTTTTATCATATGGATGAGTCTATCAAATCTACGAAATAGCCACGTTGCTTGTTATTTGGTTACACAGTTATTCCCTGAGGTGAGAGGCAGAAGTCAGGGTGGTGGGGGGTGGGGGGGCACATAGCCGATCTTTGTTGGAAACTATGACTGATAAAGTATTGTGATTCCTAGGTTGATTTACTGTTTTCTTAAAAAAGCAAAATCTTGAATAATAAGGTTGACATTGGGAAGCTTTAGTTATCTCAAAGGCAGGTTTTTGCCCCTCAAGGCTAGAGGTAGACTCAAGTTTAAAATAAAACATAGGAACCACGAATAACAGTGTTTCAAGCCATGCTCATTGTGAGCTGTCTACAATTTATGTGAAAGAGGTTTATTTTGCCAGGTGTTACCTCACAAAAAACTGTTGAAGTTTGACACGATGAGAGTAGTCACAGTCCAAGGAATGAAGATTTGACATGCTATGTTTAAATGCTGATGGCATTAGGTAAATGTAAGCCTGTCATCATTGGCCAAACACAGAATCCACACTTCTTGAAGCACTAACGAATGATTGTGTTGTACCAAGAGTGAAATATTGTTGGTTAGTAGGCCTTTGCAAGAATATTTGTAATCATTCAGTATAAAACGTCCACATTTTGTTGCAGTTGAACAACACACTTCACTGTTAGCTGTCCCAACCTGGGTCTGGCCAGTGTTAACATAATGTTCCTACAGTTAATGGCCACTGAGTTTAGCCATTGGATGAAGGAATCATGCCTACAAAAAAAAAAAAAAAAAGGCAATGTATTAAATTAGTGATCTTGTATTTAGTTCTCACGACTAGGCTTTTTAATTTTTTTTTAATCTTTATTTTATTTTTGAGAGAGAGACAGTGTGAGCAGGGGGGGAGCAGAGAGAGAGGGAGACACGGAATCCAAAGCAGGCTCCAGGCTCCGAGCTGTCAGCACAGAGCCGGATGCGGGGCTTGCACCCCTGAACTGTGAGATCATGACCTGAGCTGAAGTCAGACACTCAACCGACTGAGCCACCCAGGCGCCCCTCGACTAGGCTTTTTAAACAATTGTTCTTTTTTTTTTTTTTAATTTTTTCATTTTATAATAATTTCAGATTTACCAAGTTGCAATAGTAGTACTTAGTATTCCTGTACACCCTTCACCAGGCCTCCTTTTACATGATCATGACACAGTGATTAGAGCCAAGATATTAATTTGGTACAATAGTAGCTAAAGACCTATTTCAAATTTCACCCGTTTTTCCACGAGTCTCTTACTGGTCCAGGATCAAATCCAGGATCCCATATTTAGTTGTCGTGTCCCCTCCAATTTATGGCACTTCCTCAGTCTTTCATGACCCTGGCATTTTTGAAGAGAATTGATCAGTTATTTTCTAGAATGTCTCTGAATTTGGGTTTGTCTGATGTTTTCTCATGATTGGGTTGTGGATTTTGGCAAGAAGACCACAGAAGAGATACTGTTCATAACAAGGCTTTAAGGCAGGTTTATTTTAAATCATGAGGAAACAGACTTTAGTTAAGTAACTTGCCTGATGTCACACTGCTAATTAATTGTGGAATTAAGATGCTAGAATTTACTATTGGGATTTCATTCCATATTTTTCCATTAATATTTGTTACTGTAGGTTTCTGTGATCTTAATGAGATTCAAATGTGGTGATATTCCCAGTGACTTTTCCCTTAGCTTTTCTCTGCCACGTCTTGTCCATCCAACTTGCAACAAGAGCTAATCAGCCTGGAGAGCTACCAGGAGCTTCCATAGCCATTATTTTGTAAAACAGTAACTGGGCTGGTTTGATGGGGCTTCTTCATCTCTCTGTGCTTTTCTCCAGTGGTGTTACAGGGACCCACTCTAAAGCCCCTTTCAAGTTCAATCAGCTTATGACTCCATTCGCTTAAAATCCTCTTTAGATTGGTTTTCCTTGTGAACTGACTTAGCTTATTAGAAATAATAATTTTCAAAAATACATTGGAGTAGATAATGAAAACTACCGATGGTCACTGATGAAAATATAGAGGAGGAACAGTGAGTAAATGCTGAGGATTTTTGCTAGCAACTCTTATGACATCCACAGCTGGGAAATGCTAAGGAGAGTAAGGCTGAGATCCTTTGTCGGGATATCGGCTGCATGGCTGCAGGCTACAGAAGTGTCTGCAGAGGCTTACACAAATATATGTGTGTGTGTATATATATATGTATATAGATGTATATATATGTGTGTGTGTATATATATATATATATATATATATTTTTTTTTTAAGCCTATGTACATCCATAACCCAGTCTTTCAGAAAAGGAACTAACATTCAGCTAGCGTCTTCTATGTGCTAAGGCCCTGTGTTGTGTGCTCTACACACTTTACCTTATTTTCTTCTCACAATTATGGAAATATTATTCTACCCATTTCATGCAAGAGGAAACTAAAGTTCTGAAAGGTTAGATAACTTTCCCAAGCCTAGTAAATGGGTGTGCCGGGATTCAGACTCAGCCTTGCCTGTGCTTTTTCCACTTTGATGAGTATTTTTTCATCAAATAAAATCTTACATCAATCCCTGTTAGATAAAACATAAAAGCCGAGCTGTTCCTGTTTCAGGAATAGAGGAGTAGCTGGAGCCCTGCTTGTGCGACCTCACTGCCCCTCCCCACTCCTCCCACCTGCCGCCCACCAACAGAGGCCCCTGAGATGGTGCCACACAATCTTCAATGTCGTATGATGAAATTTGAAAAACACTTCATCTTCCTAACATGTCCGAGTAAGTTTGTTGGCTGATGACCACATATGATGGATGAATTATGTTTTAGGAGCTACCCTGTAAAGAAGTAGTTTGAGAGTATTCCCTTTGATATGTATGTATTTTATCAATAAAATGCAACATAGGTTCTATTATCTTTTTTTAAAGTTTTATTTAAGTAATCTCTACACCCAACGTAGGGCTCGAACTCATGATCCTGAGGTCTAGAGTTGAATGCTCTTCCGACTGGGCCAGCCCCCTATTTATCTTAGGCTATACAAGTACTCAAATTAATAGTAGTCAATTTTCCTTCTTTCCTGCTCTCCTTCCTTCTTTCTTTCTCAACATAGCTGACTTCTGCTGATCTTTCTGCACAAAGATGGTTCTATGGATTCTCTCTCAGTCACTATTATAACCAACCCGGCCTCTCGCCTCCTCATAAAGAACATTTAACCAGTTCTGCTCTTGATTCCATTCCACCACTCAGGGTTCAGGAATTTCCCTTCTAGAGACTGCAACATGAGGCCTAAGGCTTCTTCTTGAATTTCCACAGGAGCAATTTCCTCATTTAGGGTGGGAGCTTATCTGCCCATGTGAGACACTAGATACAAAGAGGTAATTTATAGGCACAGAGGTGCTACGTTGACTCCAGCTTGACTTAATTTAACGCTGCTGGAGCATTTACTGTTTTCCCTATATATCATTTCTTAGCAATACTCTATCTTTTATTCCTAGTCAGAGGCGTAGCACTTGGTCTTAACTTCCCTGCCTACTGAATGAATCAAGGTCATATCAATATCTTCACACCACCCTGACATCTAAGTTCCATTGGGCCTCTAAACCGTTTATCAAAATTCATCTACAGCTTTCTTTTTTCATGGCACACAGTCATCCCTGCATCTCTTGAACCTACTTCTGGTTGGCTAAGGAACTGCCTTTTGACTGCCCCTTTGTCTCCTGAACAGCGGAATTAAGCCAGCTGATTTCTCACCCATGGGGATTCTCACAACTTCTGCTTCTCAATCCCTTGCCCTCTAGGCCAGGACACCAACTAGTGTGCAGGTTGCATTCCTTTGCTGGTGACACATTACAGTGCCAGGCAATGCCACTGTGGATAGAGCCCTGAATGAATGACCTAGGTTACACTGCTTATTGTCCCAGGTCTTTAGGACAGTAGTTGCAGATTTTTCATCAAGGTATTTAAAAGCATAAAATAAAATAACAAATCTCACCTTGTAGTACATTTTCAAATGGAATCTGTTATTTTCACTGATAAAAATATCATTTTGTAATATAGCACTTTGTAGTTTCCAAAATGCTTCATATATTCTCATTTAATCTTGAGTACAACATACCAAGTTTCACTATTTAGTCATCTAAAATTTTTACTCACTGATTAAATTTTCATTATGTCTTCCCATTTTTTTTAACCAGTTTTCTAAGGGTGATGAATAAGTGAATATCAGTATTCTTTTTGTTTTTTATTTTATAAATGTTTATTTTTGAGAAAGAGAGACAGAGCGTGAGTGTGGGAGGGACAGAGAGAGAGGGAGACACAGAATCTGAAGCAGGCTCCAGGTTCTGAGCTGTCAGCATAGAGCCCGATGCGGGGCTTGAACCCACGAACTGTGAGATCATGACCTGAGCTGAAGTCAGACGCTTAACTGACTGAGCTACCCAGGAGTCCCTAATATCAGTATTCTTTAAAGTTTTAGTTCACTGGATGTTATTTTCGTATTTGTATTAAAATCAGTTTAGTATTTAAGTTATTTTGGGGCCCTGGTCTGATAGGACTATGATCATTTTGGTTATTATAAACATGATGATGATGGAGGAGGTAGAACTAGCAAACATTTATTGGATGCTTACTATGTGCCAGGCATGATTTGACATGTGTTAGCGTATTAAATCTTCACAACCCAATGAGGTTTGTGCTAATATAAGCCACATTTTATAGATGAGAATAGTAAGAGGTTAAATAACTCACCCAAGGTCACATAGCTAGCAAGTGTTAGGGCCAAGATATAAACCCTGGTAGCCTGATTCCAAACTCTGTTCGTTAACTGCTAAATTCTAAAACACATTGCCCGTGATAACTGTCTTGACTTTTAAATTTGTTCCATGAAAGCCACTGATATGTATCTTGCCATGGTGACATGCAGAGTAGAAATTATAAATCATCCCTTGTTGTCACTGTTCCTACACTCTTGTTTGGCTCCATGAGTTATGAAGAAGGAGCAAAGCTGTCTTGTAAATTTATCTCCATGTCTCTATTTGGCTATTGCCACTAGGATTACCCTGTGTAAAATAAGGGCTTTAAACGCATGAGTCCCAAGGTGCATGTAGGAAGTTCTGTTTATACACAGTCTATAGCTAAAAGGTCAACCTGTGCACAGCCCTGCAGGCAGAGGGGAGGTGGTGAGTGCTGAAGCTGATGGATGACCAAGGGGCCACTATCTAGGGTTTGTTGGGATTTATGGCGAGAGTACTTTCTTCAAAAGTAGCAGAGGTGCAAAGTGGGAAGATGGGAGAGGTGAAAGTAATTAGTGTTGTGTGGGCCATTTCTGCAAGTGATAAGGAAGAATTTTATTCCAAAGGATCCTTATTCCAAGGAGCTCCTAAAAGGGGCTCTAATTCACTAATTGAATTAAAGTGAATCATTTCCAATTAGTACCTTAATTAGGGTGCTGTTGAGGCTTTAAAATGAGCAAAATTGAACAGAATTTACTTTATACACCAAAGGGCTCCTCGTGGCCTTTTCCTTATACTCCACATGAACAGAGACTGCATGGGCTATTCTACTTTATGTTCATTCAGCCCCACCTTTTACTCTCTATGTTACCTTGGGCCCCTTTTGGGAACCAGGAGAATGTAATGGAAAAGGGATATGGAGCTGTTTACTCAAATCCCTGATTTAGATTCCTGTCCTCCCATGGGGAGAATGGGCTAAGTAGCCAATTCATAAATTTTCTGCAAGAGACAAGAGGTGTCTTGAGCTGGGGCTAAGTGTGCAGGACGAAGGTGGAGTCTCAAGGGAGATGTTAAGAACCAGACTGTGGAGCCCGTGCCAGTTCTGGGGAGAGAGCCAGGTTGCCCCTCCATGGATACTAGTTACCTGGCCATCTTGGTTGTGAAGGAAGATCCTTCTCTGTAGGCAGGCAACTTTGGCTTCTCCAATGGCTGGCAACTTTTCAGCCACCCCCATGCTATCAAGCTGTGAAACTCTGTAACCTAGAGAAGCAAATGTCTAGAGAATAAGCAGTCACATGAACAGTATCCTTGTCATTTTAATTTACTGGCCCCTTCCTAAGAGGAAGTGTGGTAAAGCAAAAGGGACATGACTTTTGGGATCAATTAGGCCTGGTTGTACTAACTTTGTGATGCCAGGCAAATATTTGACCTAACTAAACTTTAGTTTTCTCATTTGTAAGTTATTCATAATAATGCCTTGTAGGAATTTATGTGGATTCAAGATTTTGTATGTATACATATATATACATATATATGTGTATATATATATATATGTATAAAATACACATATATATGTATATGTATATATACATGTATATATATGTATATATGTGTGTGTGTGTGTGTGTGTGTGTATATATATATATATATATATTCCTTATATATATTTCTTTTGCTACTGCACAGCATCTAGTGGGTCCTCCATGCTGGATGATGATTATTTCTTCAATAACATTTAAGTCTACTCAGTGAACTTTTCTCTCCTCTACCCTTATCAATCTTAATAATCCTTTGATTCCCCCATCACCACACTTTCTTGCCCTTCCATCCTGTCCCCGCCCCAACAAAATTAGTCTGACCGGATTAATCTCCTTAAAGCAGCACTCTAATTATGCATTTTCCCTTGCTCAGCAACCTTTGAGGCCTCTTGTGAAGTTTAGTCTCCTTAGAGTTCCACATTCAAGACCTTCCCTAGTCCAGATCCAAAACACTTCTCTAGGTCTTTGCTGTCTTGCATGGATCCTTTGCCTTGGAGTTCATAGAATTTCCAAGTTTGTTCAGAGCTTTTCCCTTTTACTTATTTGTTAATGCCATTGTCTCTTCTTGGAAAGGCCTTTCTTTCCATTCTTATTTGTCTATATTCCACCATTCTTTAAAAATGAAAAAAACCCACAAAATTCCAGACTTCAAGTTATAGTACAAAGCTATAGTGATGAAAGCAGTATGGTAATGGCCCAAAACAGACACATAGATCAATGGAACAGAATAGAAAACCCAGGAATGAATCTGCAACTATATGATCAATAAATCTTCGACAAAGCAGTAAAGAATATCCAGTGGGAAAAAAGATAGTCTCTTCAACAGATGGTGTTGGGAAAACTGGACAGCAACATGCAAAAGAATAAAACTAAACCACTTTCTTACACCATACGCAAAAATAAATTCAAAATGCATTGAAGAGCTGAATGTGAGACCTGAAACCATAAAATCCTAGAGGAGAACACAGGCAGTAAACTCTTTGACATCGGCTGTAGTGATTTTTTTTCTGGATATGTCTCCTGAGGCAAAGGAAACAAAAGCAAAAATAAACTATTGGGACTAAATCAAAATAAAAATCTTGTACACGCAAAGGAAACAATCAACAAAATGAAAGGCAACCTTCGGATGGGAGAAGATATTTGCAAATGATGTAACTGATAAAGGTTCATATCCAAAATATATAAACAACTTATCAAATTGAACACCCCAAAAAATAAATAATCCAAGTAACCAATTGAGCCACCCAGGCACCCCTTCAGCCCATTTTTTAAGTGTCTGACTGTTGATTTCCATTCAAGTCATGATCTCGTGGCTGAGAGATCAGGCCCCATGTCAGGCTCCAAGGTGGGTGTGGAGCCTGCCTGAGAGTGTCTCTCTCTCTCTCTCTCACTCTCTCTCTCTCTCTCTCTCTTTCTCTCTGCCCTTCCCCTGCTTGTGTGGGTGCCCTCACCCTCTCTCTCAAAAAAAAAGGGGGGGGGGGGCAGAAGACCTGAGCAGACATTTCCCCAAAGAAGACATATAGATGGCCAACAAACACATGAAAAGATGTTCAACATCACTCATAATCAGGGAAATATAAATCAAAACTGCAATGAGATACCATCTCACAACTGTCAAAATGAGTAAACAATACAAGAAACAACAGGTGTTGGCAAGGATGTAGAGAAAAGAGTACCCTCCTACACTGTTGGTAGGAATGCAAACTGGTGCAGCGACTGTGGAAAACAGTATGGAGGTTCCTCAAAAAGTTAAATTTAGCAATTGCACTACTAGGTATTTACCCAAAGAATACAAAAACACAAAATCAGAGGGATACATGCACCCTAATGTTTATAGCAGCATTATCTACAATAGCCAAACTATGGAAACGGCTTGCATGTCCATCAACTGATGAATAGATAAACAAGATGTGGTGTATATATGCTGATGGAATATTCCTCAACCATAAAAAAGAATGAAATCTTGCCATCTGCAGTGACGGATGGAGCTGGAGAGCATTATGCTAAACAAGTCAGTCCGAGAAAGACAAATATATGATTTCACTTATGTGGAGTTTAAGAAATAAAACAAATGAGCAAAGGGGAAAAAAAAAGAGATGCAAACCAAGAAACAGAGTAAACTATAGAGAACCAACTGATGGTTACCAAGGGGAGATTGGTGGGGGGATGGTTAAAATAGGTAAACAGGATTAATGAGTGCAGTTGCTGTGATGAGCACCGGGTATTGTATGGAAGTGGTGAATCACTGTTTTGTACACCTGAATCTATTACACAGTATGTTAGCTAACTGGAACTTACAACAACAACAACAGAATATATATACTTGTTCCAGAAAACTTTGTTCTGAAGCTGGAAATGATTGCTTCCATTTTTAAGTTTTATAGGACTTTATACCTTCCTTATAGAAATTAACACATCCTTCCTTATATTCTCTGCTTATAGACATTTGCTTTAGGACAGATGGAGAGCATGCTCTTTTTTTATTTAGACCTTTTATGAGCGCTCCAGCAAGAAATGGCTTATAATTAATACCAGGATTCCACAGGTGCAGCCTTAGGCTGCCACTCAGCAGACAGATTTTACCAGAATGGATTTTACCATTCATGGAGGCCACCACCAGTCATAAAAGCTGGGAGGGAAGGATTCTTCCTGTTGAGACTTGGCTATGATAACTGTATGTGTGAGAAAATGAGTTATTACTTAAATCCTTGGCATAATAATTCCTGTAGCAGAAAGAGCTCAGTAAGTTTTTAAGTGAATGAGTTCAGTGAAAAATAAAGCCAAGGAGGTAAGACAAGAGAAAGTGCATACCATTGGCATTTAGTATACTGTTGAATTTAAACCATACGTTTCTGTATATATTTTTATGTATTTCAGAAGATGTTCAGTGTTTGCTGCAGTTACTAAGTGATCTTACTATTGTCCTAAGTATCCAGATATTTATAAGTGATTGGAAGGTAATACCAATTTTATTTCAATGATTTTCCAAGAAGACTAATTTTCAACTTGTTCCTATAACTGATTTTATTGCCTCTCTAGCTCTAAATTTATTTTTCATAGGCATAGCTAATTACACTGCAGTTTGCTACTTTTGCGTATCATATTAAAGTTTATTACTTTTGTCTGTAGGAAAATATAGACATACTCAGGATTAAGATGAGAAGATTTTATTTTGAGCATGGTTTTACCTTAGAAGACTGTCTGGTTCAACAAATGTGCTATATTATCTATACAACTGATGTTACATTTTTTTAACTGTTATAAATCAAGAGTATGCTTTCTGCAACTCATGAAGGAAATAAGCAGCTCATTTATCATATCAGCATTGCATTGCATTTTTTTCTTAATTGTCCATCTTAAGTCCCTTTAAAGCAACCTGTCACACTATGCCTGGTACCTTTGCTCTATAGATCTTGGTATGCTCTACATAGATAAACAGCCTTAGGTCCTACTGCACTGTTACACTGTGTAGACAGTGAGGCCACTTGTAAGCTTCCAATCTAATGCTGTTTTATTTTTCTTTGCTTCATAGTAAGAATACAGCAGTGTGATCCAAGCAGAATTTAAGTCTATATTACAAAGAACTTATATTTTCTTCTTTTCAAAGTGGCCAGTGGCATTTTAGTAGTTTTATTGTTATATGTGTTACTAATTTATCATTTAGATGTTTTATAAAACCTTAAATCATCCCAGCATAATCACAGAATGTCATGTCTGTTAAAAGGGGTTGGTTTGCAGCATCTTCCAGATAAGTCTGTGACTACAGTGGCCAGATATCTTGTTAAATCAGGGACCAGTTATACCCCTAAATCTTTAAAATGTCTTGCAGATTCCAATGTTTCAGTATCCACATGATATCTCCCGCATTGTTTTTCACATTCTAAAATGGAACAGAAATTTTTTAGCAGACCATGTGTCCTTAATTTTGATTGGGAATATATTAACATAACTATGACTCGACTAGAGATCCAGCTTATGCTCTAGTCTTTATTTTTCTGTCTAAATGGCAGGGTTTGGGGTCAGACTTCCATGATACCTGTCTTCTTGAAAGCCAAATGCCCACCTTTACATTTAGAGATAGGGTCGTCTAGCTTCCATTTGGACCACATGTTAGAAGGGATGGGGAGAGAAAGGAGTGGATCTTCAGAAAGGAATGACAAAGCCATGACTACTGATAGGATTACTGCCAGCTGACTAGCACTTAAATTTCTGTCTTTTGTGAAATCATCAAGAAAAGCATGTAAAGTGGGAAAAATAATTTTTAAAAATCACAGGTTTTTAACCCTACATAGGCTCAAACTCTAGGAGAGAGCCAAAAGTTGATGAATCTAAAAAAAGAAACAGTGATGGGAGAACAATCACTGGAGTGTAAGTGTGGACCTAAGGATTTTAAAGAGGTAGAGAATTTCAAAGATAGTGAAGAGCACGATAGTGGTAAGGTATGATAAAGACTAAAAATGATCCATTGGTTTGTACAGTTGGTATGTCACTAAAGATATTAGCAACAACAGCTTTAGAAGAGTTATTGGTGCGGAAGATTAATTACTGGGAGACAAAAGGTGGGGAAATGAGGACTGCTGTTTTGAGGAGGCTGACTGAGAAGTGTCAGAGACGGGGAAGAGAGCTGTGAAGAATGATCGACAAAAGCAAAGTTTTTGGTGGTAGGATCTTTTAGGATAGAAGAGACTTGAGTATGATTAGAGGAGTCAGTAAAGATGGAGAGGTTGAAGATAAAGGAAAGAGATGGAAAGAAACAAAAGAAATGTAATCTGGAGCAAATGACTAAACACTGGGAGAGATCAACCCTGAGACTGGGGGAAAGATGGCTGTGTGTCTAGATTAGTTGGCTGCAAATGGGATGAGAAATCCAGGAACTCCAAAACCTGTTGGATATAATTCTCCCAAGGGGCTTACGACCTGAAAAGATGGTATCGCGTAGTGGTTTAGCATATGGCATCTACAGTCTGGCAGGGTTCAATCCAAGTTCTTCCACTTGATAACTGGATGTCCATGGGCAAATTACTGAACCTCTCTATCTCATTTTCTTCATCTGTATGATGGATTAAAAGTTAAAAACTTGAACTCTGTGGCCAAACTGCCAGGGTTCAGAGCTAGTAAGCTCAACCACTGAAATCCCTAACTAGCATTATGTGTTGGGCAAGTCACTTAACCTTTCTGTGCCTTAACTCTTCATCTGTAGAACAGGGTCAATAATAGTATCTACCTCAGAGAACTACTGTGAGGATTAAGTGAGTTAATATTTAGACGTATCTAGAACAGTACCAGGCACATTGTAAGAGCTATGTAAGTTTAAAAAAAGGATTCAATTAGCAGTGTTGAGAGTTGAGGCCCTAAATGAGATGAGAAACCATAAATTAGATTTATAGCTAGATTCTGCATTGTTTTTGAGATTTTTCACCAAAGTGCATAGCCACCAAGGTGTATAAATGAAGAACAGCTCTCTAGCCTTGATCTGGGATTGGTGTTTTTATGTGGCTGTTGAGACATAATAGCAAAGGGAGTTGGGTTGCAAATGAGAGCAGTCTGAGTGATTGACCTTGGGGCCAGGCTGGGGAGGGGTGGGGAGGAGATAGACAGGGACTGCTGCACCAAGAAAAAATGGAATAATCGGAGGCCTTGATTCCTAAATGAGCTTGGGGAGCAGGTATAGTGGAAATAAAAGCATGAAAGGGTTGACGGATGGTTTTAGACTGAGTTGAATATTGACATTTATGATTTCAGAAATGGAGGAATCATGGGTGATGTCAAGGTCCAGTGGCTGACCATGGGAATAGGTGGTTGAAGTTAGAAAGACTAAAGGAGTATATTGAATGCTAGTGTATTTCACGGGTAGTGTACCTTGAACTCTCTTGGATGATGGAAATTAAGGAAGAAAGAGAGCCAGCTTCCTAAGCCTTTAATTGATTTAGGAGAGTATTCAAGAGGTGGGAACATAACAACAAAGGGCTGAATAAGTGTAAACAATTATTCTCCAATTTTTGTAGCCATGTAAGAGATTTTGACACATTTATAACCAATGTCTCCTGAACTATTAAAAGACTGTTCAATGGAATATTATTTGGATTTGTCACCTGGTGAACTATGTCCTCATCTCTAATTCATGGGAATAATAAAGTCATGAATTTTTTTTTAATGTTTACTTATTTTTGAGAGAGAGAGACAGGGCATTAGTGGCGGAAAGGCAGAGAGAGAGGGGGAGACACAGAATCCAAAGCAGGCTTCAGGCTCTGAGCTGTCAGCACAGAGCCCGACGTGGGGCTCGTGGGGACCGCGAGATCATGGCCTGAGCTGAAGTCGTACGCTTAACCCACTGAGCCACTCAGGCGCCCAGGTCATGAATATTTGATTTGTATTGATGTATTCAACAAATATTGAATATTTGTTATGTGCTAGGTGTTGGAGATAGACCATTGAAAAACATCGACAAAAATCTTACATTTCAGAGGCAGAAACAAATAAAAAGAAGTAATTAAAATATATAATATGTTATATGATATTAAGTGATATGGAAAAAATAAAGCAGGGATAGGGGATGGTAACTGCAGTTTTAGATTAAGTGAAGGCTAATCAGTGAAGGCTTCCAAAAAGGCATCATTTGAGGAAAGACCTGAAGGTGGTGAGAATATGTACAGACTGGATATGTGGGGGAAGAACATGCCAGGTGGAGGAAATAAGAATTGAAAAAGTCTAATCTAGCATGTTTGAAGACCAGCAAGGAGGCTAGTATGGCTGAAGAAGAGTGGGCATTTCCTTTGTTTAACAAATATTATGCAATACTTACTTACTATGTGTTGGGTACTACTCTAAATACTTTGCCAATATTAAGTCTTTTAATTCTCGTAACAACCCTATATAAACCCAGTGCTGGTGCTAACAGATGAGGATCTGTAAGACAGATGTTAAGTAACTTGTCACAGGAACAACAAAATGCACAGACCTAAAAAGGGGAGGGGGCAAGGGTTCTAACCTTGGGTTTAATTATGCTGCCCAATATGGTAGTAGGACATGAAGTCAGGTGACTAATAGAAAAGTGGAAGTGGAGGATTCAGTTGTACAGCACCTCAAAAGCAATTGTAAAGACTTTGTCTTTTACATGGGTTGGGTTGGAAAGCCATTGGAAGGCTTTTGTTTAGAGGACTGATATGATCTGATGAAGGTTTAAAGCTTACTCTGGTTGTCATGTTAAAAATAGAATGCAGAGGAGCAAGGATAGAAGCAAGGAGATGAGTTAAGAGGCTAGTACAGGATGCATGCAAGAGATGATGATGGCTCAGACTTGGGTGAGTGGTACAAATTGGCTTCACGAGAAGTGGTCAGATTCTGGATATTTATTTTAAAGGAGGTAACGCCAGTAAGATTTTCTGATTCGATATAGGATGAAAGAAAGAAAAGAGTCAAGATTGATTCCAAGGCTTTTGGCCAGAGCACCTGGAAGAATGAATTTGCCACTTAAAGATTATAAGAAGAACAAGTCTTGCGGGGGTGGGGGTGGTGAGCAGATGAGGGGTTGAGTTTTAGACATGTGGAGTTTAGATGCCCAGGGAACATCTGAGTGGAGATGTCAGGTAAGCAGTTAGATTTATGAGACCAAAGCTCAAGAGTGAGGCCTAGATCTATAAATCTGTGAGCTTTTGGTAGAGACTGGGCTTCAGGCTATGAGACTGGGTGTGATCATCTAGGCAGTGTTTGTAGAAAGAGAAGAGATCCAGGTACTGAGCCTGTGAGCATTTCAACATCAAGAGAAGATGATGAGAATGACCAGCCAAGATAGTAGTAGCCAGATGGGTAGAAGGAAAAGTAGAAAAAAGGTGACCTCCTAGACACCAAATGAGGAAAATGTTTCATAGACCAATCCACCTGAACACGTGTGCACCCACACTCAAGTGCATGCACACACCCACGTGCACACCATATATCATATGTGAATTTAGAATGATGGAGTACGGGCTGCTTTTCTTTACTGATTACCAGAGTCTCTACTTGGAGGCAAATTGAACTGGAAAGCCAGGTTATTAAATAAGGTGGCTTGATGTGTGGGGAATCAGAACAAGGGGAGTTCATTAGATCACCTTATTGGCTTGTGTAATTAAGTCATAATAACCCAAAGCTTCATCTCATTATGGGACATACTTGTTCCTCGGGTAACATATTCTTGGCCTGTTTCAGGGCACCATTTCTCTTGGACAGCTCTTGAAAACACATGTCCAAGGTTTTCCCAACAGTGTTGCTTTTCTAAGCTTCTACCCTCCAGGGGAGGTATTCTTTCTTTAGATATGTTAATGTACCTCATCTTGTTTCTATTAAGTCTTGTCCTCAGAGTTCTTATACTTTTTGGGTTGGGGGTGGGGAGGTCGCTATTTCCTTTGATTGCAATGTGGACCTTCCACCTAGAAAAATATGTACATAAACTCTCAAAACTTTGTGTGCAAGTTCAGAAGTCCATAAACCGTGGTTAAGACTCGCAGAAGGTAAACTTTCCTTGTTTCAAATATTGAGCCTTCCTTCTCATCGTTGCCTTTCTCTATTGCTACCCAGTTACAAAGCTGGTCTTACAATCTACACCATATGACTTTTGTGTGAAATTGTTTTATAATGAAGTATTTGTGGTACTTCAACATGTAAAACCTCTTGTCTAGAGAACAAGGTAGACCTTCATACCTTATTCCTTTCTGTATAAATCACTTTATAAGTGAACTTCTCATGTATGTGTATACAAAAACAAATATGTAAGGCTCATGTTAGCCAACTCTGAAATTCAACGTTTGTAGGGGTATAAAGTCTTACTGTAAGATGCTGCTGCTTAAACATTTAGGAATATATCTATTTTTTATTAAAGTTTTGGAGGAAATAGAGCAAGCTTGAAAATATTTGCTTGAAGAGTGTAAAAAAAAAGATGCAGAAGATTAAGAACAACACTCATCTGAACTTCACAGAAAGTGTCATGAGAGTGTCAATGATTAGAACTGATTAGATATTTGGCTGTCCTTTTCAACCAGAAGATGGATTTGAACCAGATTACCACATCCATGGTTTAGTTTTGAAGAGAGAGAGGGGGAAAAAAAAGCCAATTATTTGTCTCTTTGTTCAAAGCCCCCCCCCCCTTTTTTTTTTCGTTTTGTAGATCTCTGAACAGCTAGTAGAGAATCCAGCCTTTCACATCCATTAAGGTTAGCTCTGAAACTGTTGAATTTGATCTCTTCCATTTGCCATCTGGATACAGTAGAGAAAAAGCTATTCTGCATTGGGTTGCTGGACACCATCCAGAAAATAATATGTCGGGGGCATCAAAGGCTTGAGGCACTTGGTCCAGTCTGTCTAATGATCACAGGCAGGGCCTGCTCTCCAGTTTTGTAGAATGTTTTATTTTTGCTGTGACAATATATATCCCAGTAAAATAGATCACAAGGATTACTGCCAGCTTGTCAAAGCTAGGATTCTTCCATCATAGACTTCAAAAAAGGACCAGATTTTAATTGGGCAAAGCTTGATTTCCAAAATTGAGGAAGCTCTGTCTCATCTCAGTCTATTCCCTTTCTTTGGGAGGGCACTTCATGCAGCGAGAGCTTTAATTTGTAGACTGTTTCATCCCACACCCAAATGCCAAACTTAAAGTCTCCTTAAAATTGACCTTATTTAAAGTGGTATTCCTTATCCTCTTTATAAGTGGGCCTGGTACCGGCCAGCTAATGACCACGCTGGCGGCTTTCCAGGAATCTGACAACCACATCTCATTATTCACACCAACTGGAGCCAATTGTGGCTGGATTTTTTTTCTTTTTATTCTGTTATTTAAAAATGTGAATAGGAAGCAACAGCAAGCAATGGCATGTCATTTGGTCTCCTCTGGGATTGGGGAGGGGCCTTGCATAATAGGACCTGTAATGTCAGAGAGCATATGGCTGTGTTTTAAGGTAGCTGGAGGCCATCTAACTCTAAGTGCTGATAAAGCGAGCTTTGGTTTGAATCTATGCAGGATGTACTTAGGGATGAATTTATAGCCTCTGCAATAGGTAAAACTGTAGGGCAATTGCCATTTTGTCTCTTACACAGGAAAGGGATTCAGGAATGGTTTCCAAACCCTAACCACAAACGTGACTTTTCCTTGTGGACAGGAATGGCCCCTAAGCTGCACCCTAAATACTAGGGCAGCTCCCAAATCTCCCACAGTGACAGCTGGAAAAGCCCTTGCTGGGATCCGGCCAGCTGACTAAATGGGGCATCATGGACAGCATTGGTCCGGTTTTGTGCCTTGTTTGAGTTATCCGGTACATCCAAAGTTATAATTTATTCTGCTCCAAACTGTACAGACTGTCTGCACTCCCATCTTGTCATTCAGGGACTCTGCTCTCAGAATCTTCTTGTTCTTCTGTTCTCCCTTCAGATCTCCTGATATTGAGAGCAGCAATTCTCCTCGATTAAGAAAAACAAACAAAATCTCTTCTGAACCATAAATCAGGCAAAGCCAGATTGCCAATTCTTAGCAGCATTATCCCTCTGAGTTTTGGACACATACTCATGGCTTCTATCTGGCCCCTTTCAGGCTGGCCTCTCTCTTTCTGCCCTTGGTGGCTTGCTTTTCCTGTAGGGTTTACCTGCTCTCAGATCACCCCCCTGACTTAAACACAAAAGCAACAACAACAAAGGAAAGGCTGTGATAATCAAATCATTAGAGCCAGACCTCTGGGCCCTGCCACCTCCCACCCAAGTTAAGTTAACACCTCTATGCCTTGGTCCCCTTATCTGTAAAGTGGGACTAGTAATAGTGTCCCTGTTGTGGGTGTGCTGTGATGGTCAAGTAAGGACTGGGAAGGGCCTGGCATAGCAGGGCACTCAATTTATATTGACCGCAGTTGTTATTGTTCTCATTTGATATATTTAACTACAAACGAGTTTGGTTATTTTTACCTCAACCAATCATTTGGCATTTTAAGCCCTTTATTATTTATTATAGATGAAAAGATTTGGGGTTCTGCGGAAAGAATTTCAAGGATTAGCCAGCAGGAACGATTGCAGCAGAGGGGATCCTCAAGATCACACTGTTGCCGTGTGGCTTTGACATTGCAGCAGAAGCCTTGTTTGTTGGAAGGAGCAGAGAGACCAGGTCCCCTGCTGCAAGATGAGCGCCCAGAGAGCAGGGGTTTGACCTGTTTGGTCACCTTTGCCTCCCAGTATCTAGAACAGTGCCTGGCCAGCTCCTCTTCAGTCCAGTCCTTCACAAACTCATGTGATTAAGCACAATTTTTTTTTTATCTTTTATCTTTTGTTCTTGAAAACATTTAGGGGGTAGAGGGCACCTGGGTGGCTCAGTCGGTTAAGTGTCCGACTTCGGCTCAGATCATGATCTCACAGTTTGTGGGTTCAAGCCCCGCGTTGGGCTCTGTGCTGACAGCTCAGAGCCTGGAGCCTGCTTTGGATTCTGTGTCTCCTTCTCTCTCTGCCCCTCCTCCACTCACACTCTGTCTCTCTCTCTCAAAAAGTGAATAAATGTTAAAAAACAATTTTTTTTTAACGGTTTTTTGTTTTGTTTTGTTTTTTGTTTTTGTTTTTGTTTTTTTTACTGCCATTGTCTGTCCAGACCCCTTCTTAGTTTTAAAGAATCCTCTGAAAAAAAAAAAAAAAAAAAAAAAAGAATCCTCTGAGTTTGGTGGGGGGCAGGACAACTTGTATCACTGTGGAATCCTGAGGAGGAGTTCCCCTCTTTCTCTGCCCTCAGGTAGAACGAGTAAGGAAGGGCACAGGACCCAAGCTCTAGCACTGGTACTCACCTGCCTGGGCCTTTGAATCTTACAGTGGGGAGGCTAAAAGAGGAAGAGGTGGACGATGAGCTTTGTGGTGGCAGTGGGATAGGCCCTGCAGTATCCAGTGGCAGCAGCAACATCCTAGCTGGGTTGTTTCTGCTAGCCAGTCTTTTCTACTCTAGTTAGAGCCAGTTGGGTTTCTGCTCACACTCAGAAATTCTAAGTACTGGGGCGCCTGGGTGGATCAGTTGGTTAAGTGTCCAACTCTGGCTCAGGTCATGATCTCACGGTCCGCGAGTTTGAGCCCTGCATCAGGCTCTGTGCTGACAGCTCAGAGGCTGGAGCCTGCTAAGAATTCTGTGTCTTCCTCTCCCTCTGTCCCTCTCCTGCTCATTCTCTCTCTGTCTCAAAAATAAAACATTAAAAAAAAAATTAAAAAAAAGAAACAAATTCTGAGTACTCCCACATGGCTTCAACTCTGAATCTTGTCCTCACTGGCATAGCATCACAAATGTCACCTATCATCACCCCACTTTATGAAACCCACCAGCTGACCCCCTCTTCACTTCATCAGGCACTCACAGGCCAACTGTGTTCCAACCCTATCATGTCCCCCAACCTACTGACCTGACTCCTTTCTCGTGATCCACCACCCCATTCCTCACGGCCAGTCATCGTGAATCGCTCCTTGGTGAATATTCTCAATCCCCGTGCTGTTCGCATTCAGCAAAACCCAGCCCACTCTTCACTTTCTTCTCACTTATACCCAAGCAGCCAAACGTAGCTGCAGAATATTACATGGCAGACTAATTGCTTCAACTTTAATTGCTGACCAAAGTCTTCAAACAGGCACTTACTATTGCCTGGCAACTATGTTTGTCTAGTAAATCGATTTCCCTTTCTGAAAGGTAGACTCTCTGAGACTCTGTGTTATTTCCACTCCTGCACCTTGCCCTACCTCCTGGCAAACAGGTAAGGTTCCCACTCCATACTTCATTAAGAAAACACCACAACACACTCGCTCCCTGTTTTTCTTTCAGCATCTAGCCTCATGTTCTCTTGTCTCAAGTCACAGTGGAAGCCATGTTCCTGCTCCTGTGTTGGTCACTCAATCCATCTGTGCTTTGGATTCCCTCTACTTTTTCTTTTTTTTTTTAAGTTTAGTCATTTCGAGAGACAGAGAGAGCAAGTGGGCGAGGGGCAGAGAGAGAGACAATCCCAAGCAAGCTTCACATTGCCAGCATGGAGCCTGATGCGGGGCTTGAGCCCACAAAACATGAGATTATGATCTGAGCCAAAATGAACAGTCAGATGCTCAACCAACTGAGTCACCCAGGCACCCCCTCACCTTCGTAAGGACTTAACACCTGTTTCTATATTCTCTTCTTTTTGTCGCCTGCATCATACTGTCTCCCCCTCTGGATAATTCCTATCATCATACAAAATGCTCTGATTATTTTCCATCTTAAAAATACACATCTTGACCCAGTAACTCCCTTTAACTGCTGCCCCACTTCTCTGCTCCCTTTCATGGTAGAACTTCCCTAAAAAGTTGTCAGTACTTGCTTTCTCCACCTCCTCAAACAGGCTTTGGTTTCTCGTCTACCTCCCTGCTGTAGAATCTTATCAAAGTCTTCAGTAACCTTCACAATGCCAAATCCAGTGGACAATATTTAGTAATCATATTGCTTGATCAATCAGTAGCCATTGACAGAGTTGAACTCCATCCTTTACAAAACACTTATTTTATGTGTTGGCTTCCAGGACACAGGCTCCTGATCTCACTACTACCCCTCTGGCTGTACCTCGTTAGTCACATATCCTGGCTTCTCTGACATGATGTGTTAGAGGGCTGCTGAGCTATATCCTGAGTTTACCACACTCTTTATGCTAGTGAGCTAGTCCAGTGTCTTGGCTTTAAATACCATGAATATGTTCATGATTTCCAAAGTGACACTTCCAGCTCTCCCCTATGCCTTGTATTCGTATCCATCGACCCAATTAGCATTTCCTTGTAGAAGACTAGTAAGGATCTTAAACTTGTCCAAAACAGAACAAAAAATGGCCCCAGCTACCAGTTTCGCCAACTAGTACTTAGGATTTCCACTTGGTACCACCCTTTTCTTCAGCCATACACCCATTCTATCAGCAAGTCTTACTGAAATTCCTTTCCAAATATTTATCAGATCTGTCCACATTTCTCCCCTTTGCCTGCCAATACCCTAATCAAACCCACCATCATTGCTTACCTCTGCTCCTGCTTCCATTCTCGACTGTCTTCTGTCCTTTCTTGATCTAGAGGCCAGGGTAATTCTTGTAAAATGTAAATCTGATCATGTCATTCCTTTCTTTTTTAAAAAAATTATTTAATTTTTTAAAATCGAGTGTAGTTTACAGTTATATTAGCAGGTGTACAATACAGTGACTCAGTAATTTTATACATTACTCATGCTCATCATAACTGTACTCTTAATCTCCATCACCTATTTCCCATCTCTCCACCCACCTCCCCTCCGGTAACCATCGGTTGATTCTCTATACTTAAGAGTCTGGTTTTTTGTTTGTTTCTTTTTTCCTTTGTTCATTTGTTTTGTTTCTTAAATTTCACATGTGACTGAAATTATGTGGTATTTGTCTTTCTCTGACTGATTTCGCTTAGCATTGTACTCTCTAGCTCCATCCATGTTGTTGCAAATGGCAAAACGTCATTCTTTTTTATGGCTGAATAATATTCCTTTGTATATATTTATGTATGCCATATCTTCTTTATCCATTCATCTATCGATGGACACTTGGGCTGCTTTCATGGTTTGGCTATTGTAAATAATGCTCCAATAAACATAAGAGTGCAATATAATCTTTTTGAATTCGTTTTCATATTCCTTGGGTAAATACCCAGTAGTGCAATTACTGGATCATATGGTAATTCTGTTTTTATCTTCTTGAGTAACCTCCATACTGTTTTCCAGAGTGTCTGCACCACTTTGCATTCTTACCAACAGTGCAGGGGGGTTCTTTTTTCTCCACATCCTCACCAACACTTGTTTCTTGTGTTGTTGATTTTAACCATTCTGAGAGGTGTAAGATGGTATCTCATGGCTTTGATTTGCATTTCCCGGATGATTAATGATGTTGAGCATCTTTTCATGTATCTGTTGGCCATCTGTAGGTCTTTGGAGAAATGTCTGTTCATGTCTTCTGCCCATTTTTAATTGGATTATTTGTGTTTTTCGGTGTTGTATAAATTCTTTATATGTTTTGGAGAGGAACTTTTTGTCATATAAGTCATTTGCAAATATCTTCTCCCATTCAGTAGGGTGTCTTTTGTTTTGTTGATTGTTTCCTTTATTGTGCAGAAGCTTTTAATTTTCATGCAGTCCCAATAGTTTATTTTTGCTTTGGTTTCCCTTGCCTTAAGGAGACATATCTAGAAAAATATTGCTATGGCCCATGTCGAAGAAATTGCTATCTGTGCTCTCTTCTAGATTTTTATGGTTTCAGGTTTCACATTTAGGTCTTTAATCCATTTTGAGTTTATTTTTGTGTATGATGTAAGAAAGTGGTCCAGTTTCATTCTTTTGTGTGTTTCTGTTCAGTTTTCCCAGCACCGTCTGCTGAAGAGACTCTCTTTTTCCCATTATATATTCTTGCCTCTGCCTTAATTGACCATATAATTGTAGATTTATCTGGGCTCTCTGTTCTGTTCCCATTGACCTATGTGTCTGTTTTTGTGCCGGTATCATACTGTTTTGATTCCTATATGTTCGTAGTGTATCTTGAAATCTGGGATTGTGGTACCTCTAGTTTTGTTTTTTCTTTTTCAGTATTGCTTTGGCTCTTCAGTGTCTTTTGTTACTCCATATGCATTTTAAGATTGTTCTAGTTCTGTGAAGAACGCTGTTGGTATTTTGATGGGGATTGCATTAAATGTGTAGATTGCTTTGGGTAGTATAGACCTCTTAATATTTGTTCTCCCAATCCTATTAACATGGAATATCTTCCCATTTGTTTGTGTCATCTTCAATTTCTTTCATCAGTGTTTTATAGTTTTCAGAGTACAGGTCTTTCACCTCCTTGGTTAGGTTTATTCCTAGGTATTTTATTATTTTTGGGGGCGCCTGAGTGGCTCAGTTGGTTGAGCATCCAACTTCGGCTCAGGTCATGATCTTGTGGTTCATGAGTTTGAGCCCCTCATCGGGCTCTGTGCTGACAGCTCAGAGCCTGGAGCCTGCTTTGGATACTGTATCTCCCTCTCTCTTTGTCCCACCCCCGCTTGTGCTCTGTCTCTGTCTATCTCTCCCTCAGAAATAAAAAATAAACATTAAAAAAAATTTATTTTTGTTGCAGTTGTAAATGGGATTGTTTTCTTAATTTCTCTTTCTGCTATTTTATTATTAGTGTATAGAAATGCCATATTGATTTTTATAGCAATACAGGCCTACCTCAAGAAGCAAGAAAAATCTTAAATAAACTACCTAACCTTATATCTAAAGGAGCTAGAAAAACAAGAACAAACAAAATCCAAAACCAGTAGAAGGAAGGAAATAATAAAGCTTAGAGCAGAAATAATGAAAAGAACAATAGAACATATCAATGAAACCAGGAGCTGATTCTTTGAAAAGATCAGCACAATTGATTAAGCTTTTAGCTAGACTCCTCAAAAGAGAGAGAGAGAGAGGACTCAAACAAAATCAGAAATGAAAAAAAAAAAAAAAAGAAAGAAAGAAATGAAAGAGGAGAAATAACAACCAACACCACAGAAATACAAAGGCTTGAAAATTTATGTGACACCGAATTGGAAAACCTAGAAGAAATGGGTAAATTCCTAGAAACATATAACCTCCCAAAACTAAATCAGGAAGAAATAGAAAATTTGAACACACCTATTACCAGTGATGAAGTTGAATCAGTAATAAAAAAACCCCCAACAAACAAAAATTCAGGGTCAGATGGCTTCACAGGTGAATTTTATGAAACATTTAAAGAATTAATACCTATTTTTTTTCAAACTATTCAAAACAATAGAAGAGGAAGGAAAGCTTCCAAATTCATTCTCTGAGGCCAGCATTACCCTGCTACCAAAACCAGATAAAGACTCTGCAGAAAAGGACTACTGGCCAATATCTCTGATGAACATAGATGTAAAAATCCTAAAATACTAGCAAACAGAATCTAACAGTACATTTAAAAAGCCATTCACCACCATCAGGTGGGATTTATTCCTGGGACACAAGGATGGTTCTAAATATATGCAAATCAACGTGATACATCACATCAACAAGAGAAAGGATAAAAACTCGCAACAAAGTAGGTTTAGAGAGAAAATACCTCGACATAATAAAGGCCATGTATGAAAAGCCCACAGCCAACATCATCTTCAATGGTGAAAAACTGAGAGCTTTTCCCCTAAAATCAGGAAGAAGACAGGGATGTCTTCTCCAACCACTTTTATTCAACATAGTACGTAAGGTCCTACCCACAGCAATCAGACAACAAAAAGAAATAAAAGGCATCCAAATTGGTCAGGAAGAAGTAAAACTTTCACTATTTGCACGTGACACAATACTATATAGAGAAAACCCTGAAGACTCTACCCAAAAATGACTGGAGCTGATAAATGAATTTAGTAAAGTTGCAGGATACATGTCAGTCCTTTCTTAAATTCCTTGACTTCAGTTCCCAACCCAAGCTCCTGACCATATCCTCCTCGTCCTTATGAGACCTGCTCCCTGTCTGCTTTTCCATCCTCACTTCTGGCCACTCTTCTCCCTTTGCTCAGTGCATACCAGGAACACCGTACTGGTGTCCTCTCTGTTCCTGCTGGTTTGTTTTTTGGCCCAGGATATTTTTGCCTTGCCTCTTCTAACAATCTGTTTTCTCTCTTATTCTTCAGATAAAAGCTCAAATATCATTTACTTCTAGATACACTGTGTCCAGTCTATGTACAGTAGGCACTACCCCATTACTCTGTTATTTCACCCTCTGTTTCCTTCCTGGCACTAATCACAGTCTGTATTTATCATGGTTATTCATTTACCCTTTTTTTTTTTTTTTTGCATGACTTTTTCTGGAATTAAGCTCCACAATAGCAGGACCATTTAATAGATGCTCACAACTATTTGTTGAATAAATGAACGAATGAATGGCTATTTCTCCCACTAATTTAGTGTTCTTGGGCAAATCAGTTAGTTTCTTGAGGCATCACTTTTTTCATCAGAAGTATTGCTGTTTGACTTAATGATTTTTTAATATTCCTAAGTCCCATGATTCTCAAGAGGGAGAGAATGGAGACAGGGACACCAGTAGAAAGATTATAAAAATATAGGTGTGAGGGGAAAAGGATCCTAATTTATGGGCATTAATATATTAAAAGGAATTTGTTACATATACGTACATTGACCATGGCATATTGTGAAGTGGGAATAAAAGCAAGGTCAGAGTAATGTGTAATGTGATCCCAAATTTGCTTAAAAATGTACCCTACATATGTAAAAATTTTTCATATTTTTTGATAAAGGTATGTGTATATACACTCCAGAGTCTTCATATCAATTGCTTTAGTTGGGTGTAATATGAAGAAGAAAAGATTTTTTTTAACTTTCTCCTTTATATGCCTCTATATTATTTGACTTTTTAAAAATCTAATAAAGCAAAGAGGAGGAAGAAAAGATGACATTATGGCTTGAGGTCCAGGAGTGTACCAATCTCCTTCAAACCTCGGATTTCCTTCTCTAGGAGGTTCCAAAGGATGGGGATAGATACAGATACAGATATAGATACAGATACAAATATAGATAGGTAGATATAGCATATGAGAATTAAAATACTGTTTTATTACAACTCAGCATGGGTCTGATACCCCAATGTGTAACTCTGGTAAACTTGATTAGACTAAGACCCTTGCCCTAAACCCAGACCCAAACACTGGGGTGTGAATTACCAGCTGCCTTTGGTAAAGGGTGCCAGAGATGGATGTCATCTCCAGAATGAGGGCAAGAAGATCTTGGGGGCCAGGCCCAGCTCTGAGACAGGCTTGGAGGGATGACAGAAAGGACAAGACTCATCTGGAAACAAACGTGGCCCGGTCATGGTCCTTGAAGTTGATCAGTTCAACAAGCAGTTCTTTGATCCAGGCGGAAAATGAGACAAGGGAAGAAAGGAAGTTCTCCTTTCAGTGAACATTACTTGTCACAACAGCAAAAAGGTTGAAAACTGTTGTTGTGGGGTAAGACCCAATGTAGTGAGTAAAAATAGAAAATCAGGAATAACAAAGACAAAATTGGAGAAACCATAGGCCAAAGTGACAATGCAGTGCAGCTTCATGAAAATCAAAGGAGAGTATTTGAAAGGATTATAATAAACAGTGTCAGTTGATGGATTCAAAGAGATCACTGAAGAGCAACAAGACAGAAAAAGCCATTGGGTTAAAGGAGTATGGGACCACTGTTGGTTTTAGAGAAGTTTTAGTAACTTGGCGGATGAGAAAGCAGATTATGGGGGAAGATTAAGTGGGGTGTAGATTATGGGGAGTTAAGGTAGCGACAGCAATATTTGGGAAGAGTAGACTGAGAGCACAAATAACTGCAGATAGCAGTAGACCTTTTTATATCTCTACATAGTAGGAAAGACTGTGTAAAGAGATAAAGATTAAAAGTAGAAAATAGAAAAAGAAAACTTGATAGAGAAATAGTCTGAAGAACACAAGAAAGGACAGATCAACACTGGGAAAGGGTTAGTCTCAGAAAGATTTTTCTCTTCAAAACAAAAGAGGAGAGTAGATGGTTATCTACATGGAAATATTTGGAGAATCAGAGTAGAGAAGATATACACTGAACTCAACAAAGCAAGAACTGAGGTCATCTAACTCCTGGGGCTTAAGTAGTAGACTGGAGATTTAAAATTAGCTCTAAGGGGGGGCCCCTGGATGGCTCAGTTGGTTAGGTTTCTCACTCTTAATCTTGGCTCAGGTCATGATCTCATGGCTCGTGAGATCAAGCCCCATGGCAGTGCAGAGCCTGCTTGGGATTCTCTCTCTCCCTCTCTCTCTGCCCGCCCTCCCTCCCTCGCTCACATTCTCTCACTCTCAAAATAAATAAAAAACATTAAAAAAATAAAATTAGCTCTGAGGAAAATGGGCCAGCGAATTAGCTGGGCTTGGCACAATCATCATTGGACTATAGAGTTTTCAAGGGCAGAGACTGTGTTTTATTACTCTTGTATCCCCACTGCCCCATACAATGTTCAGTGCATGGTTAGTGCTCAATGGATATTTGGATGGATGGATGGATGGATGGATGGATGGATGGATGGATAGATGAATGGTCTGGTATGTAGTATGTGCTTATTAACATTTTATTTTATTGAATTAAACTACACTTGATCCCTAAAGAAGGCTGAGGTGAAATTAACTATATCATTAAACTAAGCCTTTAAAAGTCTACAGTTTGGAAACAGGACTAAATAAAGTTGCTGGTACCCCTTTTATACTGCCCAAATTTTGTGTGTTGGCTTTCTGCAGGATAAGGGGTAGCGGTGGTATTTTGCTTTGGCAAGGTGGGTGAAAGGGTGAGTTGTTATGTCTAGCACACATTCATTATTCTGCCGCTTTGGCTCTGGAATCTGGCCCAAGTTTGGAAATGTCATATTTGGGCTCATATTTGCAGCCTCCGAGGAACCTGCACCTTCCTGCTGTTGCATCCTCATCTGAACGTTCCAGTAACTGTGAGAGAGTTCAGATATCCCTGTTTAAAACTGAACAGCTAGTGTGTGTGTTAGAGAGGCTTGGGCACCCACGTTAGGAAGCGTGTATGAGACGTGATAAGTGAACCTCACGATTCCAGATGTCATGGCATGTGCCTTTACTTTGGGAAAAGACTTGGAAGAGAAAAGAGGACAGGGGCTGTTTGAGAAAGAAAAGAAAAAGACTTGAAGTCTTTTATTTTTCTATGAGAATAAAAAGGAAACTGGTGATGAAACTCTCTCATCCAGTAATTCAATATTGAGCACCTGTGGATTACAGAGGACATCTCGTTAAGATGAGGCTAGTGAAATGCAACTTGTTCACTGAGGAAAGGTTTTTGTTATCCTTCATTAAAGAAACAGCGTGGTCTTGTTTTGATTTTAAATCAGTGAAGATTCCAAATTGGTTATTGTCTAACAAAGGGATGTTGAAATCATCCTGATTCTAAAACATACATTTCTCCTCCCCTTACCAGTTTACATCAGGAGTTGGCTGTTTTTCCATTACTACTGGGGACACTGGTAGGACCAAAGCATTTTTCTCCATGTTGCTTCTGGTTGTTAAGAACTGTTATAGTGGAAACCCTGGCCCCTTGAACCACAGCAGCAGCAGGTGAGCGGAGGAGTAACTCGGTTTCAAAATATTTTGTTTTAAGAGGTTGTTTGTTGTGTTGAAGTCGTCACACAACATCTGAAGTTGATTTTGAGATTCTTAATTTATCCTTCTCAAAGATTCAGATTAAAAAAAAGAAAACAATAAACACACTTCCCCTTGGTTTTCTCATAAATCTCATCCCTTCACTCAACTCCAAACATCCTGATCCTGCAGTGTTCTGCTGTGTTCCTGCCCCTGCCAGATGGGTGTGCTCCTAGATGCCTGGTGGGGGCACACACTGCTTGTCTTCCAGAAAAGGGGAAATAGCACCGTATTATAGGCAAGACACACTCAGCCTATGGCATAACTAGTCAGAAATCAAACTGGATTTATATCATGAGCTCCCCGTATGCTTGTGAATGCTTCTTTAACAGCACACGGTTAAAATAAAAGGTCAGGAAATTGTCACGTAAAATCCACTCTAAACCTTGAGATAAGATTGCTTGATTCTAAGGAGAGAGTTGAACAACTTTATAAGGAGTTCACAAAAATAATGTTTTTCAGTACATTTTATCCAAAGAGTATTTTATTATAGATTCAGCTAAAATTATAATACATTAAGAATTTGGGAAACTGTTCTGAGGATTGTAGGTACTGTTGACTAAACGATGGCTACCACTTGCTTAGGTAACCCGGGGGAGTGTGGGGGGGAATTTGCTATCCTACTAGTCTTGGTAAACGTCCTTCCCTCCTCCACCTCTCCCCTGGCACTACTGAGTGCCATAGAACTTAACACCAGACTTCAAGCTCCTGCATTCAATAAGCTTCACATAGTATTCACTTCTACTTCATTCACATGCATGTATTGAACCTCCACCCTACTGCTGCTGGGAATAAACATGGTTCTCACCCTTGAGAATTTCATTGGCTGGTGAGGGAGTAGACTTACAGGAAAAGTAAATTACATACAACTACGTGCTATAAAAGACGGAGAACAAAGAATTGTGAGCGCTTCTAGGGGCAAGTAACTCACCTTGGGAAGATGGAGAAGACTTCACAAATGTGGTGACATCTGGACTGGGTCTTAAAAGAGAAATTGAAATGTGTCAGGTGGAGAAAGGCACACCAGGAAGAGAGAACCAAACGTGCAAAGGCTTAGGGTTTAGAAAGAGTATGGCTTCTTCAGGGCAGTAAGAGAAGTGTGTAATTCATGGAATGCAATGGTGGAAGAAAAAGATTGACAAAGTAGACCTGGGCCTTGCAGAATGCTGGCGGCGGGGGGCGGGGGGTTGAGGGCTAGCACAAAAGGAAACATTGCTGGAAACTTGAAAGAATTTGCAAAAGTACCTTGAGTTTGTTACATAAATAGGTAGGTAATTGGGCAATTTTTTCTGCAACTCTGTTTTTCTCTCTTTTAATTCTCATTCAGATGGAAAATAAACAAAATCCCTTTCGTATAACTCAACCGATGACATTTCAACAGCATCATCTTTACCAGTGGGGGTTCTTCCTCTCTACGCAAAACAGCTCCTGGTCCTCTTGGTACCTACATTTCTCACTCTTCTTCCCTAATTGCTGATTCAGGTGTGAATATTTGCACTTACTTACTTAGTACCTATGATGTTTTGATGGTAATGTCAAAACAAAAGACTGTGTTATTTTTCTCAAAAATGTCAAAGAGTTTACCAGTCTTGGCAAGCAGTTATGTCCCTTGTGGTACCAAGTATTTTATCATTAATAATTACTCAGCATATAGGGGCGCCTGGGTGGCTCAGTCAGTTGAGCATCCGACTTCGGCTCAGGTCCGTGAGTTTGATGATCTCACAGTCCGTGAGTTTGAGCCCCGCGTCAGGCTCTGTGCTGACAGCTCAGAGTCTGGAGCCTGTTTCAGATTCTGTCTCTCTCTCTCTCTCTCTGACCCTCCCCCGTTCATGCTCTGTCTCTCTCTGTCTCACAAATAAATAAAACGTTAAAAAAATAATTAAAAAAAATTACTCAGCATATAGTAATTGGTTATGTAAGCAGATGAAAAATAATGTACCTTCAAAGCAAGTACACTTTCAAACCATGTGATTGAAATTGTTGAAAATAAGAGTAATGTTCTATTATCACACTGATTATTTTACCTACAAGAATTTAGTCATAGAGGAGAACTATGTACAACATAAGCAAAACTCGGTCTCAAAAACTCAGGAGTAAACTGCATTTAAGATCATTACAGGTTGAGTGTGAGTGCTGATTTTGTGGTGAAGCTGTTGAAAACTATAGTTTTGACTCAAAGCATATTTACAAAAATAAAATGTACCCATATAAAAATAGAAAATATGTAAAAATATATAAAAATAAAACAAGAGTTGAAAGTTTATTGGAAAACAGTGTTCACTGCAAAAGAGACATCAGTATCGTTTGGTGAATAAACGCAGACTTGGGGAGTTGTTGGAAATGAAACTAAAATATAAAAGAGAATAATTATTTCGGTTTATACATTTACAACTTGGTTGCTCTAAGAACGTATAGATTCCAAATGAAATCATTGGAATTGGAAACAAAACTGCATTTGGTTGCAGTTAGCTACATTATCTTATAAATGAGATACATGTTTCTTCAGCTTATTCAACAATACATGATGAGGCAATTCAATAACAGAATGAAAACAATGTCATCAATTTGTGTAAACAATCAGGAAAGGAAAGGCTATCTTGATTAAAGAAATATTTTCAAATTTAATAGGCACACTGAGACAATTGACTAAGGAATGGGGAGTTACACACACACACACACACACACACACACACACACACAGTATATGCAAATCAGAACCATGATTTTTGACACTAAACAGGAGTAGAAAATTAAATGTAAAGTTTTAGAGGAACAGCTAAGTCCTCGATTGTGCAAAATTCTAAGGTTTATTAGTAAGTGTAAGAAATTGAAAACTCTGAAATGTCCCCGGTACTGACACCTCTTTGACCACACGTTCTCTCACATCTACACAGAGATTGCCAATTTTTTCAAAACTTGTTTAAGAGAAGGGGCACCGGCTGTCTCAGTTGGTGGAGCATGTGACTCTTGATCTCAGGGTTGTGAGTTCAAACCCCATATTGGGTGTAGAGACTACTTAAGATCTTAAAAAAAAAAAAAAAAAAAAAAGCTTGTTTAAGGTGCTCAAAGCTGTGACACTCAGGAAGCTATGTGAGATGTTAAAAATATGTTAGACTATTTGTTCTCTAATGTTATGGGCTGTCGTCAAGGGCTTCCAGAGATTATCCAGGTAATCTTTCAAACGTAAGGAGGAATAGTGAATTAATGATTGGCTGACACTGATTTCTAAATGTGAACTTTTCCCTCCCCCCCCATGTTTATTACATACAAATCACTTTAAGAATTTTTTCTAAAAAGCTTTGACGAGAAATCATAGATATATTCACTTGGTCTTTAAAAGTAAGAGAAACAGCTCATTGCTTATGATCTAAGAAAATATCTCAGAGCCATTTGGGCTGGGGTAATTATGCCAAAAACAATCTCTTAAAGTTTCAAAGGGGGACAAAGCGTTCTTTCCGAGAACAACAGATCATAGCAGCTCAACAGTGCATATACTGCTTCATCAGATAAATGGCATACAGTATTTTCACCAAAGACAAGAGTATTTGCTAAGTTTAAATCTGCGTTTTTCTGAGTGCAGAGCTACCGTTCAAATGTAAGAAATACATGGAGGAGAGCCAAGCACATGCAATAATTGTACAAAATCAATGCAAATATGACCCTAGAACCTGGATTTTCCTGGTGCAAAGTAACAACAACTTCATCTATGTGTCTATTTGTCACGAGCTATGCAAAAATGCTTCCTGTATCTCAGCACCACTGCCTGTGTGTCCTTGTAGTCCGATCGGTCCCAATCACCAGTGTTGAATGCTTGTTTCTACCCTGCCTTGCCCCAGCATGGGCTCGTGCAGCTCTTTGGAGGAGCTCAGCGGCCTGGCAGATTACAGATCCTGAAAGACTCACCAACCCACTCAGTTCACTGGCTTAGCCAAGTGCTTTAGTTTAGCTGCCATAACAAAGTGCCACAGACTGGATGTTTTAAAACAACAGAAATTCATTCTCTCACAGCTCTGGTCGTTAGGAGTCTGAAATCAAGGTGTCAGCTGGGCCCTGCTCCCTCTGAAGGGTCTAGGGAGAATCTGACTTGACTCTCTCCTTGACTCAAGGAGAATCTCCTTGACTCTTTAGCTTCTGGTCGCTCCCTGCCATACTTGGCATTTCTTGACTTATGGCTACAACCCTCCTATCCCTGCCTGCCATGTCACATATCCTTTTTCCCTCTGTGTCTCCCTCTTCTTATACGGACACAGTCACTGGAATTAGGGCCTACTCTAATCCAGTATGACTTCATCTACACTGATTACATTTGCAGAGGTCCATTTCCCTATAAGCTCACGTTCTGAGGTTCAGGTAGACATGAATTTTAGGGAGATAAATTCAACCTACTACATCAAGCAGTGGGAATACTGTAAATTTCATCTTATCTGGAATAATGTCAATTGTTACTTTTTTTTTTCTTTGCATTTTGGGCTTTAAATTATAAATCCTAAAGATCACTCTTGTGGTTTCAGTTGAATATGATATTGGCTCCAGTGCTAGGATGATTAGTGAAAAATAGCTTGTTATAAAATGTGAAATTTACTCATATGAGGACTTTAAGAGACAAAACAGATGAACAGAAGGGAAGGGAAACAAAAATAATGTAAAACCAGGGAGGGGGACAAAACAGAAGAGACTCATAAATATGGAGAACAAACTGAGGGTTGCTAGAGGGGTTGTGGGAGGGGGGATGGGCTATATGGGGAAGGGGCATTAAGGAATCTACTCGTGAAATCATTGTTGCACTATATGCTAACTAATTTGGATGTAAATTTTTAAAAGTGAAAAATTAAATTAAAAAAAAAGTGTGAAATTTAAATAGTAACCTCTGGGGCACCTGAGTGGCTCAGTCAGTTAAGCATGTGACTCTTGATTTCAGCTCAGGTCATGATCCCAGGGTTGTGGGATCGAGCCCCAAGTTGGACTCCATGCTCAGCATGGAGCCTGCTTAAGATTCTTTCTCCTTCCCTCTGCCCCTCTTCCACTCGCTCTCTCTCTCTTTCAAATTAAAAAAATTAAAAAAATAAACACACATTAATTCCAGATTTCTCACTTGCTTGGTTAAGTCTCATCCAGGGGCGCCTGAGTGGCTCAGTCAGTTAAGTGTCCCACTTCAGTTCAGGTCACGATCTTGTGGTTTGTGGGTTTGAGTCCCCGGTCAGACTCCGTGCTGACATCTCAGAGCCTGGAGCCTACTTTGGATTCTGTGTGTCTTCTTCTCTGTCTGGCCTTCCCTCAGCTTGCTCATTCTCTCAAACATAAATAAACATTTAAAAATTTTTTCTTTTAAATTAAGACTCATTCATGGAGATATGTGCCCCTACCATGTCTAAGTAATTTGTATGTGTGTGAAGTCCACTTAGGAAGGATTTTATACACTATATTCAGGTGTTTGGATTTGTTCCTGTAGGAAAGGAAGAACCAGTGGAGATTCACTATTTCAAAAAGATATTCCAGGTTGTGGTATGGAGTATACAAAAGTCAGATCAGATCAGATGAGTGGAGGTTAGACTACATTGATGGGCATGGGGAAGTGAGATTGTATTGGATAACATCCTCACGATTCAGTAATTGATTAGATGATGTCAATAATAATAGCTAATGTTTTTTCCAGCTTTATTGAGATCTAATTGACATATAAAACTGTGTAAGTTTTAGGTGTATAACCTGATGATTTGATACATGTATACGCTGGGAAAAGATTTCTGCAAGAAGGTCAGTTAAGACATTCACATAATTATTACATTTTGTGTGTGGTGAGAACATTTAAGACCAATCATAGGTAAGATTTATTGGGCATTTTCTATGTGTCAGGCACCATTCTAAGCACTTTTTATGTACTAATTTATTTAATTCTGGCAATAATCCTATGAAGTAGTTCTACTTTAGTAGTACTAAAATTTTGATTTTATATGAGGAAACTGTGGGACAAATGCTTGCCAAAGGTCACCTACCTAGTAGTGGGAGGAATCAGAATTTTGACAGAATCTGGTGAGTGAAAGGAAGGAGTCTGGGGTGACTCTGGAGATTGGGGAGCTGAGTAGAAGTTTGGGTCATTAGCCAAGACTGAGATACAGAAGTGCAGTAGGGGTGGGCGGGGGGGGGGGGGGGAGTTTGGATGGTTGTGAGTCAGTACATTTGGTTTTGGGTATAATATTAAGTTTGAAGAGCTGTGGGTGGGAAATCCAAATGGATATGTCCAGCAGATAGTTGATAGTAAGTACTAGAATAATATTTGTTACTCTTTTAAGTGTGTTAAAATTAATCTTTTAAAAGAAATAGTTTTAATTTCCTTTTTTTTCATATTTATTCATTTTTGAGAGAGAGAGAGAGCAGGGAAGGGGCAGAGAGAGAGGGGGACACAGAATCCAAAGCAGGCTCCAGGCTCTGAGCTGTCAGCACAGAGCCTGACACAGGGCTGGAACACACAAACTGGGAGATCATGATCGAGCTGAAGTCGGATGCTTAACTGACTAAGCCACCCAGGCACCCCTAGAAAATACTGTTTTAATGTATACATTATGCAGCTGTAGTAAAACATAGGGGAGAATCAGTGATACTGTCTCCTAGCCCCTAAAAAGAAAGTGCTTTTAATAGGGTGAGATTCTTTGTGATAGTGTATCCTCTCTACATGAAGTCAGGAAGGTAAATGACTCTCTTACCTGGAACTTTGTGACATTGTTCGGCCAAACAGGAAGAGGAGAGGCATTGGTGATGAATGTGCACCCGCCCTATCGTGGGTGAATTGCCTTCATCACAAACTCCCCTCAACTCCCACCCTTTGCTCCAGCATTCCAGCAAATGTTCCCCCGCCTTGCTCTAACCACAGGGTATTCCAGTTCAAACCCGGCGGTTTATGGGAACCGCTTTTGTTGAAGTCATTAAAGAAAGAAAGGCCTGTGACTTCTCTTTCCGACGCACCGCCTGTTTTCTGTGTCATTTCAGTCTCATTAATCAGCGCTGCAGCAAGGTAGACATCGCGCTGTGTATTTTACTGTCCCCCGCACAGCGGCTCCTGCGTCTCTGCCCCCAGGCCGGCGCATTGGGGAAAAAGAGGGAGGGAAACCATCAATCTTCCCAGTTGCACATGTCAGCAGTGATTCCTTCCCCCTTCCTGTTGGCTGTCTCTCTCACCACCTGTGTTTAGAATTAGCATTGAAGCTGCTGCCCAGATGAATAAGAACCACTGTCCCTGTCACCTGCCCTGGTACGGGCCACCACTTCTGAATGAAAGCAAGAAGTCCGTAGGGCAATTATATTCATTTTGTGAACAGTGCAGGAAACAGAATCACACACCCCCTTAGAAGCTCATTAAAGCCTTACATTCAAGCAGATTTTAGGTCATGCATTCTAGCAGGTAGCATCATTTACTGGATCAGAGGAGTAAAAGCAAATAATTTCTTGGTGCCTTGCTGTATTTTCATAGTCTCCCTGTAAGTATATACAGCTGGTTGGTCTAGCCAGGTTCAAGTCCACTACTCACTAGCTACGCGTTATTCTCTGAACCCCTCTGTGCCTCAGTTTCTTCATCTGTAAAACCGAGATGATAATACTACCTACCTCATAGGGCTTTTTGTGAGGATTAAATGAGGTAACGCATTCATAGCTCGTGTACTTTGCACATTGTAAGCGCTCCAATGGTAGCCGTTAATTACCATAGTTAACTTCATTGTTCAAATAATAAAACTGAGGTTCGGAGAGGTTAAGTAATTTGTGCAAGTGATAGGAGTGCAGAAGGAATTTGAATTTGGCACTGTCTGAGTCCCCCAAACTCATGCCCTTTCTGTTAGACTACATTGTTTCCATTCCAGCTCTATCTTAGAGATAATTTCATATGTGAGCTTAATAATTCATTTAACTTTATTACCCATTATATAAAGCAAAAATGGTAACAAGTGACATTCGTATTAGCACTAGACTCTTGTAATTACATCAATTAATATAATCAGGCTGTATGCAGAAAAACTATTTTAAAAATTTAGCTGTACTAGAGCTCCTGGGTGTCTCAGTTGGTTAAGCGTTCAACTCCTGATTTCAGCTCAGGCCATGATCTCATGGTTCGTGGGATTGACCCCCATGCCGTGCTCTGTGCTGACAACACGGAGCCTGCTTGGAATTCTATCCCTCTCTCTGCCCCTTCCCTGCTTGCTCTGGCTCTCTCTCTCTCACTCTCTCTCTCTCTCAAAAATAAATAAATAAACTTATTTAAAATTAAGAAAAAAAAATGGCTACAGAAGATGTTCTTGCCCTTAAAAAAAAAAAAAGTTAAACCATACAAACGTAACAAAAAGGAGGTCATTACCATCACTTGGGGTAACAACCATTGTTGTTAAAGTGTGTTCTTCTTCCTTGTCAGAATTCATCTATGTAACAAACCCTGGTGGGCTAAGCATTGTTCTTGGGTCTTGAGGGGGCTGCTATTAGTATTCCCAGTTTACAGATGGGGAGGTTGTGTGACTTGCACAAGGAAACACATCTAGTGCACGGCAGAGCTGGTGTTGAACTCAGTGTCTGGCTCCAGAGTTGGACCCTTCACCCACTCTGCATGACTCTTAAATTCTTCTTAATTCTACTTAAGTTCTTCTTATCTCTTCCACAGGATTCCATCTCATAAAAATAAAATTTAATGTTATTTAATATTTCTCCTACTGATGGACATGTCGTTACTTGTGGCCCTCTTGCTGTGAAATAATGCAGAGAATGCCAGGTATCCTTACATTCTTGTATAAATATTTCTTTAGGACAGATTTCTATTCATTGAATGGTTGGATCATAATATGTAAACGCTTAAAATTTTGACCTCCATAAATGATCAGACAACTTAGAGCTTACTACGTGCCAGGCACTAAGCACTTTACACTAATAAACATATCACAGTCCTCCCCTCCCCAACCACCCATTTAATAGATGCTCAAAACCATATAAGTCATAGGGGCCAGGGCTTCAACCCAGGCAGCCTAATGTGAGCCTGCTTGTTACCATGGTTAATAACCAAACAAGTTATCATAGTCCTATTTTACTGCTTGACTTTGTCATTTTTCTCATTTACACTAAAGTCAAGATAGCGATATAGGCTGACACAAGGATCTGAACTGAAGCAGGTGTATTTGAAACATCCCCAGGAATTGTGTGAGTCTACAGGTTGCATGATGAGAAAGACAGTCCTGGGTGGCCGGAAAATGAGACTTCTTTCTCTTGATAGTGGTCAGGACAGTCAAAGAGATTCTTTTTTGGAAGGGACTTTATGCCAGGAAAATAACTAGAAGTTTTTTCTCCATTTGTAACATAATACCATGTAAGAAATTCACACTGTGTCTCTCTCAAAGGTTCAGAACACTTGGGTTAGTCGTGGAGTTATTTCCTACACTGTGTATAAGAATTTCCAGCATCTCTGCTTTTACATAGCCAACACCACCTGTTGTTTGTTGAGGTTTTTGGTCAACCAAGTAACCATAAGACCTACCAACAACTGCTTAACTATTGAATACAGACTCTCTCATAGGCATCAGAAGGACTTAGACTTTTCCAGGCAGGAAAATGGGTAGAAAAGAGCATTCTATGCAGAGATCATTTTGTTTTCTCTCCATTATAATTCTGGTGTCAAAACCTTCTTGTGGGATTATTTTCTTGGTAAAACCCAGGCTACATGTGCTTCCTGAATCCCTGAGCCATAAGGATTTATGGAACTGGACATTGCCAAGTAAGTCTACCTAGGCATCAACGATGATGTGCTTACTTGTTACAGGTGTCTTTTCTCACCAATGTAGAGACTGTAACCACACCTTCATAATCTGTTGGTCTTCCCTGCTGCCAAATGTGATATCTGTACTGCCTGATGCCCAAATGGCTTCTGACCATGAATTAAGAAATAACTGTCTCAAGAGTTTTATTACCTTGAAATGTACATTATAAGCAAATGAACATACTTTTCACATTTTTACAGTCTGTGTGTGTGTGTGTGTGTGTGTGTGTGTGTGTGTATTTCCTAGCAGGTTGGCAGCTTTGGAGAATAATTATGTAGTAGTTGGCTTTGAACAGTGTTTTTTCAATCTTGGCCACACATTAGAATCACCTGGGGAGCTTTTAAAACTCCCAGCGCTCATGCCAAATCCCAAGCTGATTAAATCAGAATCTTTGAGGATGGGACCCAGGCATCAGTATTTTTTAAAGCTCCCAGGTGATGACTGTGCAGCCAGGACTGAGAACTGTTGACTTAGAAGGTATCTTTTTTTCGTTCATAGCATTTTCATCTGTACTTCAGTTTAAGTGGTTGAAGTGAATTTTCAGAATTGATGTTGGTGCCCCAAACCCCTCTCAAACTGGAGCATGCCCCAGAACTACTTGGAAAGCTTGTTGAAGCACAGATCATGTAACTCTTATTTCTTCTGGGATAAGCCCAGTCTTAGAATTTCTGAGTTGGTAGGTCTGGGTTGGGACCCAGGAGTTTGCATTTATAACAAGTTCCCTGTTATGGCGATGCTGCCGGTACTGGGGACACGTTGTGAGAACATCTGCTCCAGTGCCTTCCTTCCACCTTCCCTCTGCTCTTTTCTTTGCCGGCAGGGGCTGGCCAGGGCACCTGTCCCCAGGGCCGCCTGTGCTGTCAATATCCACCTTAGGAAAGGGATGCTTGAGAATACCACACCTACCAACCACCTCCAGTGAGCACACAATCGAATTTTAAAAGTCTACTCCTTATAGAGTAGTTGAGTGCAACTTCCTCCTCATTCCAGATCACCCTCTTAAACCTTTTATACATCAGAATCAGAGGCATCGCTGAAGGTTTTGGTGTCCCAGTATGGAACTTGGATTTCACTTTCCCACAGAAACAATTTTATGAATGGTGTGTAGGTACAGCTGAAATGGTGATGTTAAAACCATTCATCAAGAATATTGTGGGCTCAATGAGGCTTCAATGGACTGCCTTCCAGGAACTTAACCACCATTGAAAGAACTGAGTTTCTGAGTTTCAGAAAACCAATTTTCAAACAAACTCATAGAACGTAACTTGTTTAGGAACTACATATAACTGGAACATTTGATTCATTTTGTTTATAGTTATTTTGCCCTTTACATTTTGGAGCCAAAGTGGGGTGGGGGAAGATTTGTCATTCATTCCACTAACGTTTATTAGGTGCTCACAATGTACCTGGCACTGCCCTGTACTGGGAATATAAAGATGAAAAAGACAACTTCTGCCCTAGAGGAGCTCATATTCTAGAGGGAAAATATTTTCTAAGCAAATAAGAAAATATTTACCAAGTTGCCCGTGTGATATGTGTAATAATGAACTAATGAAGGAGGGATCTGTTCTGCCCTGGGGGCAGGGAGAGGGGTATGGTGGGGGGGGGGGGGGAAAAGGGGGGGGGGGGGGAAAGAGAGAGGAAGGGGGGGAAGGGAGGATGGGTGACTATGTGTGTGTGTGTGTATGTGTGTGTGTGTGCACGTGCGGGAGAGGAGAAGACATGTTTAAGAGGTTTAGACTCAGAGAGAGACTGTTAGACCTTGAAGACCCAAGGGAATTGCCCAGCAGAGAAGGGGATTAGGGCATACAGGACAATGGAACGGTCTGAATGCGGACAGGAATGAGCTCTACAGGACCAGCAGTAACCAGGTCAGCTCCTCACATAAGATGATGGAGGATGCCTGGGAAGGCCATTACTGGCCACACGAAGTTTGGACCTTAACCCAGAAGAAGAAAGGAGATTTATGCACACAGCATATATGGTGTTTGCATTGTTATCTCAGACCTTCTTTTTAAAGAACTTTCTTCTGTATGTGTCCCACTACCCTGAGGAAGGCATTTTTTTTTTCCAACAAAATATTGATACTTAGAAAATGTCTTGAATCAAGCAGTTTTCAGACCTGTGCTCTGGGCACCCCCTCAGAGGCTGGGTGGGGTGAGGGTAAAAGATCAGGGAGGGCCTCCCTCCCTAACTCTCCCATTATCCACCCACCTACCAAGCTTTTCTTTGGACTGCTTTACATGTTGGGCATATCTAGTGAGAATATTGCACTTGAAAATGCGTATGTAACTAAGAAACGCTTTAAAACCACTGTAATCTAATCCTCACACGCTTAGTAATAGGACTTTGGTGTGCGTAGCCAAATCTCTCAACTGTGGCTCTCAGACCATCAGCTGAATGCGGGACATCAGGCAGGCACTGAGGCCGATGTGTGACCGGTGACAGTGGTTAGGAGGATAAGCCTTTAGTTGGCCACAAGAGGTAATGACAAAATCATTTGTCCCCAGGATGATCTAATACTTTAAGATCAATGTTTGAATTTTCTTATGAGGAAAAACTAATGTTTTTGTAAGCATCTCAGATTATTCTTTACACTTTTAAAAGTTGAGGACTTCTCGATCCCTTGCCTGTGTTAACTGTTCCATTCAACATAAAAATACAATGTGCAGTGGTCATTGAGGCATTTATGTCAAGAATTTGACACTTGCTGATTTGGTTTAGCAAGTGGTGTCATCATTAAGAGTTAAAAGTATTTCTCACCACATACCATGTTACATTATAATTATTTGTCATCTTCATATAGTATGTTAATTTAGTTTTGATCACCTTTGCTATGAAAATTAAAGAGACTGGTTTATTCTGTACCTACATATAACCTTTGCATTTATTTTTATTTTTTAATCTATTTTTTAAAGTTTATGTATTTTGAGAGAGAGAGAGAGAGCATGGGGGAGGGACAGAGAGAGAACCCCAAGCAGGATCCATACCATCAGCACAGAGCCTGACGCAGGGCTTGAACCTGCTAACCACAAGATCATGACCTGAACTGAAACCAAGGCTCAGATGTTCAACCGACTGAGCTACCCAGATGACCCCATATAAGCTTTGCATTGAAATATAACTTAGCTGCCCTGAGGTGACAATGCAGTCTTTCTTGGGAGCTGGAGTCCCAGACCTTGTATTTTATCATCTGTCTCTGATGGGGAGACATTCGCTGCGTTGCTGTTTAACATGTAGGAAACAAAACAGAGAAGAAAGACCTGAAGAATATAAGCCCAGAGAGCTGTTGAAGTACAAAAGAAATCGCTACAGAAGAAAAGAACACAGTCAGTGTCCCAACCTGAGGCAGAGTGTCCTGTGGTCTGTGTCTGGGCTCTGGGGTTCTGGATTCTGGTCCCAGCTGTCCACCAGTGTGTCCATGGCCTTTTGGTAAACATGGCTGTGACACACTTTGTCCTTCTGAGAAACCTGTGTGTGGAGGCAGGTGTTGGTGGCTGAGGGTGCTCGAAGGCCGGGCCACCCCAGAGGCAAAGAAGCTCTAAACGGGTCACAGCCCAGTGTCGAGGGAGGGACCAAACTCAGAGCTCAGCTCTGGGACTGACCTCCCTGCCAGTGATTTCCCCCCACAGTGTCCTTCCCTAGAAAGTGTGGCCACTAATTCCAACTCCATCAAGGACATAAGGTATGCACGAGTACCAGGAAGTACGCTCATCACAAGAAGGAACATGTATGAGCATAAGCCTTCCATCCCAGGATGGGGACCGCACAGAGCACACAGGGAAAAGAGATGCGCAGCTCTTGAAATTCAGAAGAGGCTTAAGTAAGTCTGCAAGAGACTTGTTAAAAGTCAAGTTTATTCCTTTTAGACTCTTTCATAGCCGAACAATACACATGAAGTGTTTATCATCTATGCCGTTAAGGAACTCACAGATGAATGGGCTTGTCACTTCTTCCTAATTTTTTCTTTTTAAAATAATTTTTCTCTCCAGTTTTCATTATTGGCTTACATATTGCCTCTTGTTTGAGGGTGACGTAAGACGTGCTTTCTCTTATACTGAATTAATATTTACTATATTGATTCCCAGGTCTGAGCATCTGGCTTCACTTCTGAGCAGAAATGAACCCATTTTTCTTGGTGCTTAGTCAGCATTTCCTCCCCAGACCCTGGGTTCTCCGGACATTCTGGAAGAACCGACTGTGGCCGAACAGTGAGCTATGGCCAAAGAAAGCTTCAGAGGAGCACCTGGCTTTTCCCGGCCACGGCTGAGATACTGTGTTTCTGTGCCGAGTCTCCTGTTTCAGCTCTTAAATCACTAATTGTTAGTAGAGATCTTTAAAAAAAAATGTTGAGATCTTCAAGGAGCCTAAGATTGAAATAGTAGGGTGATGTATAGAATAGAATTGAGAAACACTGACAGATGTATTTTTCTTTATACACAATTAGAAGCACATATAGACTTACAGAAAGAGACTTTTAACCTAGTTAGTTAATAATGTTGGTGACTTTTTTTATCATACTCTGTGATAACATGCCCTTTTACAGACCCGGTTAGACACAGTGGTTGTTCCCCAAGGTTTTGGTGTTGACTATAGCTAAAACAGATGAGGTGAACGAATGATTGCTATTATAGCTGGCTACAAGCAGTTCTTGGTTATAAGAATCTTAAAATTCTTACTAGGAGCCCTTGGTTCCCATCACCATACCCAAGTCAAAGCTAGTAGGCAGCCTCCTTTTCATGGATTTTATTCACTTGGAATTAAAGACAGAAGCTCTTTTTAGCTAATTGCAAAAACTATCTTTTGCAATAATTGGCAGCTTCCGATGTTTCCATTGCTTTTGGGTACGGTAATTAACATGAAGATGGCCGTGAATTTTGGATACGCTCAGTACCTTAAGACAGGAGTGGTGTTAGCTACGTCTGTCAGATTGGTAAGTATGTTCTTCCTTTGATTTGAACACCCAGCCTCCCCTCTGGAAGATATCAAATCCCGGGGCTGAAGCTGCCCATCAGTAACACCGATTCTGCTACAAAATGAGCCAGTGAAGATATTGATTGGAAGTGGCATTTGTTAAGGAAATAACACCTGAGATAAAAATGAAACCCTCTTTTGTACAAAGCTCCTTGCTTATCCTCTGCACACTGCGATGGGATTGCAGGCCCGATGCTCCAGACTCCCCATGAGAGCCTGTGGGCTAGTCCTGAAGCTGTTTTCTTTGTGGCTTGCCTCCTGTCCGCTGGGGAGCCCACGCTCCTCTCATTTTCATTCTTTTCCAGCTCTAGTGCTTTTGAACACAGAACCCCCATCCTCCAGCCACCCAGCCTCCACATTCCAGCCCCGTGATCTCATGGTACCCGGCAGAGCTCCCCTGCCATGCCGGCAGGCTGCCTGCTGACTCTTGCAGGGGGAGCAGATGGGAACATAAACTCGCCCGCAAGAGCAGGATGCTCTCTGTATATTTTTAAGACCAGGAATCCAGTTCTCATTTAGAGGCTGTATTTTTTTAATAGCTCCTTGAAAATTGAACAAAACCTTTCTTGTTGCTCTTATTTCTTGATAACATCATTCCCTCTGTGTAGACATATAGAATCACAGAAACTGGAGAATGGAGAAGATACGTTAGATCTTGTCTGACCCATCCCCGCTGGTTACAGTTCTTTTTTCCCACAGTCTGTCCTCTAGTGCTTTTCTCTTTTAGTTTTCTCAAGAATTAGTTTCTCCATTTCTCCTGGGGGAAGGATTCCTGAGTTTGACCATGGAGGAATGTATGTGCAAATATTCATAGTCTTTTTTTTTTTCAGCTTGATATTCCTACTCTTCATAGCCCTTTACATTAGCATAAACAGCCCCTCTTTATCCTAAGTCAAGTATTTCTGGATGGTATTTCTTTTCCTCTTCCATTTATTAAGTTCAGAGCTTGTTTTTCTGCTTTGCTTTCTCTCTTCATCAATCAGTCCCTAAAGCCCATTAATCATTTTTTTTTTTTTTTTTTTTTTTACCTCACTGAAAGCTCCTTTGCTTATTCCCATATCGGGAACCCAGGGTTGGTTAAGATCCCAAGGTACTGAAGAAGCCTCACTGATATGTGTTTATTCCATGTTAACTCACTCACTCTCTCTCTCTCTCTCACTCCCACCCCCCACCCCCAGCCTCGGTTCACAACCACAAACTGTTTCGACAAAAATGTTTTCTAAATTATGATATGGGGAATTACTCATATCAGTCATCTCAGGGCTGCGTGTGTGTGTGTGTGTGTGTGTGTGTGTGTGTGTGCGCGTGTGTGCGTATGGTTTTAAGTGGTAAGATTATATTTGTTCTCAGTTACTTAAAAGATATTTTTCATATCCTTGGAGCCACAAATCTTTCAGGTCTCCTGAGTGCTTGGATCAAATGCAATTCTGGACCACAGAACTATGACACATCAGTAGAATGTAGCATTCTATCGTAGAGCTGTTATCTCAGAAGTAGACGGGAAAATAATGACATGTGGGGAAAACAGACTGTATTTGTAGGATGTAGAATTCTTGAGGAAAGAGAAGGGCAAAGTTTAAATAGCCTTGGCCCTCACATATCTAAAGCAGATTAGCTCTTAAAAGCTAGTTAGGTATATAGACTTTTTTCTTATATCACTTTTTTTTTTTAATATCTCAGCTGTATTGAGGTATAATTGACAAGTGAAACTGTAAGATATTTAAAGTGAACATCACAGTGATTTGATATGCACATGCCTTGTGAAAGGACTTCCTCTGCCTGGTGAATTAACATACCATCACCTCAGATGTTTATTTTTATTTGTTTGTTTTGTTGAGAATATTTAAGTTCTACTCTCTTAACAAATTCCAGTTATACCATACAGCATTATCAAGTATAATCATCATGTTTTACCTTAGATCCTCACACATTATGGTTTCATGGATTGGAGGACCTAATATTATAAAAACATCACTTCTCCCCAAAGCAATCTATAGATTCAATGCAATCTCAATCACAAACCCTAACAGTGTGTTTTTTTTCTCTTGGAACTGGACAAGGTGATTCTAAAATGTATTGAGAAATATAAAAAGCCAAAGATGAGTAAAATAACTTGAAGAAGAAGGTAAAAAGATTCTCTCCACTGTGTGCCAAGACCTACTAAAAAGGCACTGTAGTGCTGACCAGAGATAGACACATAGACCAATGGGACAGACTGGAAAGACCAGATATAGACAAAAGGATAAAAAGGTGCTTAATTTATGGCAGAAGTGGCATTCCAGAGTAATGGTCAAAGACAGTCTTTTCCATAAAGGTACTGGAACAGTCTGATATATCCATGGGGGGGGGGGGTGTTAAAAGAAATTGGATGCCTACCTCACACCATATGCAAAAAACTCCAAATGGATACACACTTAAATGTAAAAGACAAAACTTCAAAGCATACTCACACATGCATATACATATGCTTTATATATGTATACACACTCATACCTTTATGACATCAAGGTATTGAAAGATTTCTTATATGCCATAAAAATCTGTAGTCAAAAATCATATATTTGGTAAAATGAAGAATATCTCTTCATCAAAAGATAACATAAGGAAGACACATAGCTACACAATGAGAGAACATTTTGGCTATACATGTAATTGATAAAATATTAGTGTCCAGAATATATAAAAATACTTAAATCAGTAAAAGACAATCCATTCTGAGAAAAATAGGCAAAATGACCTCAATAGGCTCTCCACAGAAGAGGAAATAAAAATAGCCAATAACCGTAAGAGTTCTCAATTTCCTTAACAACCAAAGAAATGCAATTAAACCATAATGAGATTCCACCTCATAGCCATCACCTTAGCTCAAAATAAAAATATTAAAAAAAAAATAATGGCAGGGTTAATGAGGATGGAGAGGGACAGAAATTGACGATAGAAATTGCAATATGTTACATAGTTAGGAGTAGTTTAATACCCTGTAGTACACCTGAAGAGCCATGATGCCTACCTTATGACACAGCAGTTAGGTATATACGCTAGAGAAGGTTGGCACACAGAACACAAAGGTGTGGTGTTTTTTTTTTTTCTTTTCTCCGTAACTTAATTTTTGGAAACTTGAAGCCTATAGAAAAGTTGCAATATTAATACAATGAATGTGATGAAGTCTCCCTGGATAGCAGCTAGTGGAAAGAAGTAAGTGATAGTTGCCTTGATATCCCAACTTCACTTACTAGCTGTGTGAGCATGGGCAATCTGTAAAGATCTGTGAGCCTCAGTTACCTCCTCCGTAAATTGGAAGCAATAAAATGCCTGCCATGTTGGGTATTGTAAGAATTAAATGCATTAATGTATATAAAGCCCTGAGCATAAATGCCTATAACATAGTTGCCCAGCAAGTTATGGCTGCTGTTATTAATATTTTGTTGTTGTTAAAAGTGATAATGACACATTTTATTTTTTCAGAACCTTTTAATGACAGCACATTTACTGACGTGTATTCATTTTTTGTGTTTCACTACAGAATGCAAAATTATTCCAGAGAAAAATAGCCTTTTTTTCATCCTCTATTACTTTTTTCTTTCTCATTTTCCTATTACAACTTCAATATTAGAAAGTGCAAACCAGTGAGAATACATGCCCTTAACAAAAATGTTTTTAGAAATTTCAAATAATATATAGAATTAAAAACTACTTTTGAAGAAATAAAAGTATGATTTTATCAAAAATAAAAGGAAATGGAAGCACAAAAAAAGTTACATAACTTTATCAAGAAGCAACATTAGAAATAGTGTGTAGGGGGGCGCCTGGGTGGCTCAGTTGGTTAAGCGTCCGACTTCAGCTCAGGTCACGATCTTGCCGTCTGTGAGTCCGAGCCCCGCGTCGGGCTCTGGGCTGATGGCTCGGAGCCTGGAACCTGCTTCTGATTCTGTGTCTCCCTCTCTCTCTGCCCCTTCCCCGTTCATGCTCTGTCTCTCTCTGTCTCAAAAATAAATTAAAAAACTTTAAAAAAAGAAATAGTGTGTAGGTTTTCTCATTTCTGGCCCAAGATCGTGCACACTGAGTTGTAATATCAGCAGTTATTTTTAAAGAAAACTGAATTAATTAAATAGCACTAGCTCTTAGCTCTAACGGTATGCCTTCCTTGCCTGAACGACAAAATGAATGAAATCACATGAAAAACCTTTGAAATCGCATTAAAAGCCCTTTAATCTCCAATGAAACTTGGTTCTGTGTCTGAAGTCTTGCTCACTGACCCCCAGACCCACAGTCATCTTTTCCTCTTGGGAACTCCTGCCCATACCCCACTATTTATGGTTGCAAACAGATTACGATCATATTGCCACGTTGTACCATTACATATCTCTTCGTAAACATATCCTGTGTCTCCAATTAGCTTGCATCTCCTGGGGATCCAGACCTTTTCTTATGTGCCTTTGTATGTTCTTGAGTGCAAAAAAAAAAAAAAAAACAAACAAAAACCTACCCACATTTTAAATATCATTTTCTATCCTTAGTAACACCTAACATAGTGCTTTGCACAGGCACAAAATAAATGCATAAGGATGACGACTGTCAGATTGCAGTTGTAAAAAATAGAATGAGTCATAGCTATGGTGACACAGGCATAGGATCCATGGATTCTGCCTCAAAAGCAAATGTCTCTCTTCCTCTGTTCCAGAAAGAAGCCGTAAAGCGAGTGTTCTCTGGCATTCAGCCTACAGGAATCCCCCACCTCGGCAATTACCTGGGAGCCATTGAGACCTGGGTGAGATTGCAGGAGGAGCATGGCTCAGTGCTGTACAGCATTGTTGACCTACATTCCATCACTGTCCCCCAAGACCCGGCTGTCCTTCGGCAGAGCATCTTGGACATGACCGCTGTTCTTCTTGCCTGTGGCATAAACCCAGAGAAAAGCATCCTTTTCCAGCAATCTCAGGTCAGCTTCTCAGATGAGAACCAAGAAAACCTGTACTTTCAAATTATTTGAGGAAAAATGTGAATGGTTTATATAGCTGCTATTTATGATTCTTTTTAAATTGTTGAAGTGACTTCATCAGATGCAAAGATTTCATTGTATTTATTTTTATTTTTTTTAATGTTGATTTATTTTGGAGATGGAGAGACAGAGCATGAGCAGGGGAGGGGCAGAGAGAGAGGGAGACACAGAATCCGAAGCAGGCTTCAGACACAGAGTCCGATGCAGGGCTCGAACTCACAAGCCATGAGATTATGAACTGAGCCGAAGTCGGATGCCCAACAACTGAGCCACCCAGGCACCCCTGTTTTTATTTTTTACTTGAGAGAGAGAGAGCATGAGCAGGGGAGAGGGGCAGAGAGAGAGGGAGGGAGGGAGGGATTGACAGAGAGAGAGAGAGAGAGAGAGAGAGAATCTTAAACAGGCTCCGCTCTAAGGGCATAGCCTGACACGGGGCTCAATCCCATGATCCTGGGATCATACCCTGAGCCCAAATCAAGAGTCAGACGTTCAACCAACTGAGCCACCCAGGTGCCCCGCAATGATTTAATTTTAATGTTTACCCTGCATTCATATCTTTAAATGTCATCATGAGGCAATAGTGTTTTTCACCTTTTCCTCCACTATACTTTACTTGCTTCGTATAACAAAATGTTGCATCTCATTAGTACTTGTAACTCTGGAATTGTTTTTCTATCCTGGGTTGAATTCAAACTGATGAATTCATACTGTTGACTAATCTCCTGGTGATCAAGGATAGAATTTAGCAACCAGTGGTTTTGCATAATTCCATTTTGCTTTACTGGGTATTGCATTTGGAAGGCCTATTGGATAATTCCCATTGTTCATTCTTTGTATAATAGCTTTTGAGAAGATTTGAGAGAACTGGCTGGGAAATTGGAAGACCATGTCCATTCTCTTGAGTCCAAGCCAAGAAAGGCTTCAGAACAAAGCCAAAATATTTGACTCATATCGTCACTATGGATGAATCAGTTTACTCTTGGACAGGCAGATAGCCTGGACCAGAGACAGGGCACTTAAGAGACTCCCTAGCAAAGAAGATGAAAAATTTAACTGGATCATGCCCTCATTACATATCCACTTTAACGTTATGACAAAGCCCCAGCCCAAGAACAGTGTGTTAGACATGTTTTGGCACATGTTAACATGTATACATGTATGGTATATATAGGTGTGTATGATGTGTTATACATGTGGATATCTCCTTCCTTGATTATAAACTTCAGACAATCATCATTTTTTTTCAAAGAGAGAGAGACAGAGTGAGAGAGATATATCAGCAGGGGAAGGGCAGAGGGAGAGAGAGAGGGAATCTTAAGCAGGCTCCATGCTCAACATGGAGAGCAGTGCTGGGCTCTATCTCATGACTGTGAGATCATGACCTGAGCCAAAATCAAGAGTTGGACGCTGAACCAACTGAGCCACTCAGGAGCCCCTGACAATCATCATTTTTATGTACGTTTTATCACCCGCAAAACTTAGTATAAAAATTCACAGTGACCATTTAAAAAATATGTAATAGGGGCGCCTGGGTGGCTCAGTCGGTTAAGTGTCCGACTTCGGCTTATGTCATGATCTCGCGGTCTGTGAGTTCGAGCCCCACGTCGGGCTCTGTGCTGACAGTTCAGAGACTGGAGCCTGCTCCAGATTCTGTGCCTCCCTCTCTCTCTGACCCTCCGCTGCTCATGCTGTGTCTCTCTCTGTCTCAAAAACAAATAAAAACACTTAAAAAAATTAAAAATAAATAAAAACGAATAAATAATATGTAATAAATGAATATCTTCAAAAAATAAATAGATTTATCAGCTTAAAATGTGTTTCCAGCTTGGAGATAATGTGATAAAATAATAGCATCTAATCATTAAAATATCCGTAAAGGCAACTTGTCTCAATTTCATTCCTCACAGTTGGCCTTTAGTTACACATAACTTTTCAAATTCAATCTTGGACTGTTCTAATTGTTATAAGAATATAAATGTACTTGCTTATGTTGAGCATATACCTGCCTCCCTATAATTCCCATCCACTCATTTGACTTACGCTCTCTAAAAATGCAGAATAAATCAACTCTGTCTTCCACATGGCTGCTTTTCAAATACTCAGAGACCTTTATTATGCAATCTCTTTACCCTACAGATCCTTACCCCATAGGTCTTAACCTTCTTCACGCTAGGGGTCCCATCTCGGGAACAGTCTGTCTCTCTGAAAGGAACGTGCCTGTCCTATATCACGAAACAATGTTTATTCAAATCTGTCTCCAACATTATACTGCTGACCATCATTAGAGCCACTTTTTAAGTTACTTGATACACCTTAAGTTCATCTAAGCTATTTTTTTTTCATCTAAGCTATTTTTGATAAAAGCTCCCTTTTGATCCTTATGTGACACTGTTTCTAAAAATGGTATTCCCAGTACCTACTTCCATACTTCTGGAAGGCGAAAATGTCTATGTCTCCACAAAGTAACCACTTGCCAGACTGCCTTGTTAAGTGATATTTGAAATTAAAGGCTCATTTACAACCACATCCAATGCTTGCACTTTGAGCTCATACCCCCAGGAATGATCACATTATAATTTTTTTTCCTTCTTTTTAAAGGATGTTTGGCAGTGATATCTGTAAGCATCTAAAATTTGTGATAATTAAGGTCTCTTCTTCAACATGATACTTTGTTGTTCAAAGTAGCAATAGAAAGAGCGCCCACAGTATGGGAGACTTTGTGAGAACTCCCTCATAAGTGAGGGATAATGAAAGTCACCTTCCTTGTGATTCTTGTACGGCATGTGATACGCTCATTGGTTCCAATAGTGGTGGTGGGTCTATGTCAGAGACTGCAGGTCATGGTGTTGGCTGTTTCCTCAGTGGCCTTGATGCAGCCTCACAGTGCCTCGAAGTTCCCCTTCTCCCATCCCTGACTGCAGCTCCCTCCGGGGAATTTGGGTAGCCTGCTAGTAAAATGTGAGGGAAGTACTCATCAGCCCATAGTCCACAGTTCGTCCCACAAAGACAATATGAGAAGACTTCCTCAGGTGTCTTTCTAACCTCAAGACATGTTTGGTCTGGGCCATTTCCTTCTTTAACTCAGACAGCCCACCTTAGTACAACTGAGTGGATGGACTGGATGTTTCATCAGGTTTTCTTTCCTTGTTTAAATATTTAATAAAGAAAAATTTCAATATGTATAGAAGAGTAGGGGGTATAGTGTACTGTACCCCCACCACTTGCTAGCCTTTTGTGATTTGTCTCATCAAGGTGGTTTTTTGTGGTTGTTGAAGTATTTTAAAGCAGATAACACGTATCATGGCATCGCAGCCCCTGAATATTTCAGTGCGCCTGTCTGTAAACTGAGAATATTTTCTTCCATAGCCACAATACTGTCATCACACCCAACAAAGCTAATGATAATTCCATATGATCATCTACTACGCAGTCCGTATTCAAATTCCGCTGAGTCTCCCAAAATGTCTTTTATATTTGGCTTGTTTGAATAATGGTCCACACGTTACATTTTTTTGGTATCTTTTGATTTGTTGTTCAAGTTTTATTTTATTTCCCATAGAGTTAATCCTCCACTTAAAAAGAATTAAAACCTTAGGTTTTTTTAGACTCCCACTTTTTTTCATGACTTTGATATGTTGATCAGCCTTTCCTTTATTTGCTATATAATTAGCTCTTTTGAGCACAAAAATAAGCCTTATTTTTTGTTGTTGCTTTTTCTTTGCTCTAATGTGTATTAGCTCATGTTTAGTGGCTATCCACCATGATTCGCAAAGTTGCTCATCGCCGTTTTTAATGGTTGGAATAGACCTATGTTTGTCTAGTGCCTGTAGAATGCCTGGACGTCCGTTCCCTCAGAATGGCCATAAAGCTTCTAGTTGTTCATGGAGGATGATGGGAAGTTCTTCCTCATGCTTTATCTTGAAAGTATGAAGGCATGTATTGGATTTGCTTCTTAGAACCATTCTCAAATAGAAGTATAATCGAACAAGCTAGTCTCCCTGAAACAGTTATTATTCTAGACACGTGGCCCCATATTTGCATTGTTCTATTAGGTGAAAGAATCCTCATGGTGTTCATGTTTTATGTCTTACCATACAAAAATCAATAATTAACAACTGTCTTTATCAATCTGTGGAGTCTCCAATAGATGGAGACTGAAAAGAAAATGCTCATAGCATTTAGGAAAAAAATTGGAAGTCATGTTTATTAGAAAACTAATATTTTTAAATATATAAGATTGGAAAAGCCTTTTCATGTGTATGATATCTCTTTTAATCCTCAAAAGAGCACATGAGTCAGGGATTACTGTTCTTTCACAGGTTTCACATTAAGGTATGAAAATGTTCAGTAAATTCTAAAATGTCCTCAGAATCATCTCTGAGAGGTGCCTGATACCTAGTAAATGTTTAACAAATGTGGCTTCTTAATTTGACCTGTCATACAGGTGGCAAATCCAGGACTCTTTTTTTCCTCCTAAGGCACCACTTTTGGAAGGTATTCTCATGGGAGAGAACCTTATTCTGCCCCCCACCATGCCTTTGCCTCAGTAGCTGGCGTCTGGGGGACAGCGGAGAGCCAGGGCTGACCTCGAGGTCCTCACTGTTTCTTGCTTGGACAGTCATATCACCCTTCTACTCCTGCCTCAGGCCTTCATATCAGCCATCCTTCCCCCACATTGCAGCCACGGTCATCTTTCTACTTCAGATATCTCAGCACCTCTCTCCTATCCTCAGGTTAAAAATCTAAACTCAAGGGGCCCCTGGGTGGCTCAGTTGGTTAAGCGTCCGACTTTGGCTCAGGTCATGACCTCACGGTTTGTGGGTTCAAGCCCTGCATCTGGCTGTGTGCTGATAGCCTGGAGCCTGGAGGCTGCTTCAGATTCTGTGTCTCCCTCTCTGTCTGCCCCTCCCCCACTCACAAGTGTCTGTCTCTCAAAAATAAACATTAAAAAAAGAATTTTTTTTTATCTAAACTCAATTTCTAGAAAGCCCTTCAAGAATGAGGCCCCTGATATGTATTTATAAAATATACCTACACATGGGGCGCCTGGGTGGCTCAGTTGGTTAAGTGTCCGACTTCAGCTCAGGTCATGATCTCACGGTTTGTGAGTTCGAGCCCTGCGTCGGACTCTGTGCTGACAGCTCGGAGCCTGGAGCCTGCTTCTGTTCTGTGTCTCCTTCTCTCTCTGTCCCTCCCCAACTTGTGCTCTGTCTCTCTATGTCTCTCAAAAAATAAATAAATGTAAAAAAATTTAAAAGAAAAATATACCTACATATTTTGTATTTATATATTATAAAATATTTTTACATATTTTTATACATTATATTTATTATAAAATAATCTATATAATTTATATACATAAGGGGATATTATTCAGCCATAAAAAGGAATGAAATCTTGCCACTTGCAACTACATGGATAGACCTCGAGCATATAATGCTAATCGAAATAAGTCACTGAAAGACGTACCATATGATTTCACTCATGTGGAATTTAAGAAACAAAACAAAGGAGCAAAGTCAAAAAAAAAGAGAGAGAGACAAACCAAGAAACAGACTCTTAACTATAGAGAAGCTAGTGGTTACCAGATGGGAGGGGATGGAGGGATGGGTGTAGTAGGTGGTGTGCAGTAAGGAGTACCCTTGCGATGAGCACCGGGTGATGTATGTTAAGTGATAAATCACCATATTGTACACGTGAAACTAACATTACACTATATGTTAACTATACTAGAACTAAAATTAAAAACGTAATTAAAAAAAAAAAAAAGAACAAGGCCCCTAAGAACATCAGTCCAGTGTTGTTTCCACTCTACCACTTTTCATTCATCAGGTTGTTTTTGTTCAGATGATCTGATTAGCTTTTACTAATAACTCTTTAAAGCAAGAGTTGGGGGAGGTTCTGGTTTTATTTTGAGAAAATTTGATAAATCAGTTCTTAACTTTCAAAGCAGATAACTTAGAGGTCAGTTGTCTATTTAACAAGGGTTTTTGTTAGGTCCTTTCTCTGGGAGTTTTATAATGCATTCAAGCATTTAATTGATCATGAAACATGTAACCAAGAGGGTAGGGATTTAGAAAACAATTATACTTCAAGCCAATGCCAGCTAAAATTAGATATACCTTCATTACCCTCCCCATACACTGTTATTTACAAATAAAATTAAGAATTTTGGGGGCGCCTGAGTGGCTCAGTCAGTTGAGTGGCTGATTCTTGGTTCCGGCTCAGGTCATGATCTCCCAGCTCGTGAGATCAAGCCCCACATCAGCCTCTGTACTGACAGTACATAGCCTGCTTGGGATTCTCTCTCTCCCTCTCTTTCTCTGTGCCTCCCCCACTCATGCATGTGTTCTCTCTCTCTCTCCTATACTAAATAAACTTTTTAAAAAAAGAATTTTTGAAATTGCGAACTAGAGAAAAATTTTTAATTATATAGCGCCCTCTTTTCGTGTATTATCCATTGTGTTAAGCAAAGTACTTGAAGCTAAATCCAAGACCTGTTCCCCAGGTGCTATTGTTGTACATGGGAGTAAGTTCTAGCAATCATTTGAAGTAGGGAAGGAATTTAGCTGTGCTATAATGCTTATTTTACCAATAATTTTCATTTCCAATCCTCTGCATTCTTTCTCAGCAGTCTGACTGAAACAATTTAGACTTATTGAAGATTTTTCTCATTATTTTCTTTTTCTTTCTCTCCCAGTGGCCTCTAGTCATGGTGCTTCCCCTAAAATATGTTTGCCATATGTGGGGAATTTTACAGAGCGTCTCTTCTGAAAGGTGTGTGTGTGTGTGTGTGTGTGTGTGAGAGAGAGAGAGAGAGAGAGAGAGAGAGAGAGAGAGAGAGACTGAGAAGGAGAGAGAGCAAGCAAGCCCACTTGTGTGTGTGTTTGGCAGAAGTTTCCATCCCAATGCCAAAATCAATGGTCTTTTATTTCCAGCAGGCCTGAGTGCACATCCAGTCTGATTCCCACAGCTGTCTCTGAGGTGGACCTCTCCACATCTTTAGTTGTTACTTTCCTTGTGAACTAATCACCCTACGGATGGAAGATAAAAGCTGGAGTTCATAGCTTTAGGAGCTGGCTTTCTGCCAGAGCCAGGAGAAAAGGACAGTTTGGGCCAGCAGACAGTATGTTACAGAGAGCTCCAGCACTGTCCAGGGAAGAGTTGAGGGAGAAGAGTGGAATCTACAGCTTTGGAATGTGGCTTCAGTCTCTAATTAGAGTTATGTTTTGTTTTCCAGGAAACTAAAATCAATAATAGTAATAATAATAATAATAATAATAATAATAAAGGATAGTAAATAGTAACGAAGCTCTCACATGTATCCTGGCTCATGTACACAAACAAAAGGTGTACCTGACCCACTGTCCCTCATCTCAGAGGTGTGAGACCCCCAACACTTAAACTTGAACAGACAGTCTCATGTTTTCACTTACCCAGGAATTTTGGAAGCCTATTTGACAATACATATTTATAGTTGTTGAACTCTCAAAGTTGTTAGGCTACCAACAACAGGTGCAACATACAACTCAGAAAGAAAGTAGGGGCCCCTGGCTGGCTCAGTCGGTAAAGCACGCAACCCTCGATCTCGGGGTTGTGAGTTCGAGCCCCACGTTGGGTGTGGAGATCACTTAAAAAATATATAAGTTTTTTAAAAAAGAAAGAAAGCAAACAAACATCCGTAAAGATTAATGGACTTGAGAAATCAATTTATAAAATTGCCATTACCTCCAAAGTTTCTAGGGAGAGACAAAGGATCTGAATGGCTCATGGTATAAATAATAGAGAGAAGTTAGGAAGATTACACAACCAAACTCCCCAAGTATTTCTTTCTCTAAGAAGTTTCCACTGGTACCACTTGCTCGCCTGGATTGATACTCCCTGTGACGTCATGAGCAAGCTACAGTCGTTTTGCTGCCTCCATCCTGGACCACAGGATTAAGTCGTATCATAATGATACTTTCAGGAAGAGTTCTATTTTACTATCATAGCAATGGTGGAAAAAGTACAGGTTTTACAGCCAGTTATAGTTCGCCTGAATCGCACTGTGACCTCTTTTTGTTGTCACACGCTGGGCAAGTTCTCTGAACCCCTGTTTTAATGTCTAGAAGAGGGATATTTAAATAATAGGACATATCATACCTGGTAAGTGTTAACTTTCTTTCTTGCCCTACCCCACTACACACAATACTGCTCCCACCGAGCCTTCTTGATACCGTGAAGATTTAAGGGTGGAGTGGAATTGGAAAGTGCAGCTCAAATGAATGATAGTACCTATCTTCATACTCAGTAATCAGATATTTTCTGAAAAGTTTATTGTTGAAGGTTTTGGGGGAGCTTCTTAAATAGTTCAGGGTGCCTGCATGGCTCAGTCAGGTAAGCGTCCAACTTCAGCTCAGATCGTGGTCTCACGGTTCGTGAATTCGAGCCCCACATTGGACTCTCTGCTCTCAGCACAGAGCCTGCTTCAGATCCTCTGTCTCCCCTCTCCCTCTGCCCCTCCCCTGCTCAAGTTCTCTCTCTCAAAAATAAATAAGCATTAAAAAAAAAAAAAAAGAGTTCAGATATTCAAAAAAGCAGGAAGATGAATGGTTGCTTTTTGCAATGCTAACCTTTGGGCATACTTACTTATTAATGCTTTTTGTTTTTTAAGAAATAAGATATTATGAGTATAGTAAAAACTTTCTACTTAGCTCCCTCTAATTCCATTCCACTTGCTGCCTCCCCAGAGGTAACCACTGTATTGAATTTGATATTCATCATTCCAATGTATGTGTTTATGTTTTTATTGCATAGGCTTTAGCCGTAACAGTCCGTATTATTAATTTTTCATGTTTTAAAACTTTATATAGGTGGTGGTATGCACATAGCTTCCTGCATCTCTAGTTTTGTGTGCAGCATTACTGGGCTGAGATTTGTTCATTTTGACTGCTCTCGATATTCCACTGTCTGGCTCTATCACAATTTATCCATTTCCCCAGTAAAGAATATTTAGATTTTTTTTCTCCAGTTTTTTGTTATTATAAACAATACTATAACATGCTTGTATATGCTTTATGTGTACGCCTGAAAGAGTTTTCTAGGTATGCGTACCTAAAGTGGGATCATGACAATGTGTGACATACATCATCAGCTTTACTGGATATAGCCAGATTGCTCTCCAAATTGGCATTCCAGTTTATATTCCTACCAATAGAAAAGGAAAAGAGAAATTACTCCCTGTCTACCATGTGAGCACGCAGTGGAAAGCAGCTGTCTGTCTGCACACCAGGAAGAGAGCTCTCACCAGAACCTGACCCTGCTGGCACCCTGAGTTTGGGCTTCCATCCTCCAAAAATGTGAGACAACAAATTTCTGTTGTTTAAGCTACCCAGTGTGGGGTATCTTGTTATGACAGCCAAGCAGATTAATACAGAGCTACTTAGCCATTACCATAAGTGGAAGGCTTGTGCTTGGATAGGAAATTCAATATTGTTAACATGTCAGTTCTCTCTAATTTGATCCATAGATTCATTGCAATCCTAATTGAGATGTTGTAGACACTGACAAATTGAATTTGAAATGTATATGGCAATACAGAGTACTTAGAATACCCAAAACAGTTTTGAAAGAGAAAACACAGTTGGAGGACTCATACCACCTTTCCTTAAGACTTACTCTAAAGCTACAATAATCAAGTGAGTGTGGTCTTGAGATAAGAATAGACTAATAGATCAATGCAAAGGAATAGGGAATCCAGAAGTATACCCACATCCAGAAGCCAAATGTTTTCAACAAAAGTGTCAAACCATTTCAGTGGGAGAAAGATAGTCTTTTCAGCAAATGGTTTTAGGTGTCCAACTGGATATCCATATGGGGAGAGGGGAATGAACCTTGGCTCTTATCTTACACCATTCACAACACATCAACCTAAAACTACCATAGACCTAAATGTAAATGTGAAAACTATAAAACTTCCAGAGGAAATCATGGGGGGAATCTTCCAGACCTTGAGGGTAGGCAAAGCCTTCTTAGAAAGTACAAGAAAAGCATTTAACTTAAAAGAAAATGTTGATACTTGTTTGAGTTCCTGAAAAGATAAAGCTTCTATTTTTTTTTTTTTTTTAATTTTTATTTTAGAGAGTGTGTGAGCAGGGGAGAGGGCCAGAGGGAGAGAGAGAATCCCAAGCAGGCTCCATGCTCAGCACGGAGCCTGATGGGCTTGATGCAAGGCTGAATCCCCTGACCCTGGGATCATGACCTGAGCCGAAATCAAGAGTCAGATGCTCAACCGACTGAGCCACCCAAGCGCCCCAAAGCTTCTATTTTTTGAAAGACACCATTAAGAAAATGAAAAGGTGAGCCATAAAGTAGGAGAAAATATTTTTAATACATGCATTTGACAAACTCTGTGCCAAATATATACAGGACTCTTAACTCAGTGAGACAGCCTAATTTTGTAATTGGACACTATATTTGAAAAGACATTTTACAAATGAAGAAGTAAGCACGTGAAAAGCTCAACATCATGGTTGTCAGAGAAATGTAAAATAAAACCACAGAGATATACCATTTCACCCACTTGGTTGACTAAAATTAAAAATACTGGCAATACTAAATTTCAGTAAGGTTATGAAGCAGATTGAACTCTCATACATTGCTAGCAAAAATACAAAATGGCAGTTTCTTACAAAATTAAACATATGTTTACCCAATGACCCAGTAATTCCAGTCCTGGGTATTTTCCCAAGAGAAATGAAAACATTGCCTACAAAATGACTTGTACACAAATGTTCATAGTATTTTAGTTATAATAGCCCCCCAAAATCTTAAACACCCATCAACGAGTAAATAGATAAACCATTGTAGAATATTCAGTTAATGGAATACTATTCAACCATGAAAAGGAGTATATCACACTGTGGAGGAGTCTCAGAAATATTATGTTGCTAGAAGCCAAGCACAGAAGAGTTCATATTATATAATTCCATTTACAGGCTATTCTAGGATAGGCAGAAATAATCCATAATAACAGAAAACAGGTCAGTGGTTTCCAGAGCAGGGGTGAGGGATTTGTTGCAAAGGGGCATGAGGGAACTTTTGGGGGACATTGAAATGTTCTTTGTCTTGATGGGTATGGTGGTTACACATGTAAATTGGTCAAAACTCATTGGACTGAACAACTAAAATAGGTACATCTTACTGTGTATAAATTATGCCCCACCAAAGTTGATTTAATATAAAAAAAATTTTTTTGAAATAAGTAGACACTCTGGATGTCGTTATATAAGTCAAAAGAAAAAAGAACCATGGAATTGTGTACGAACCCTACAGGTATTTCAATGTAGCTGTTGTTCAGACATTTAAAATGGCGCAGACAAAACAGATATGGCATGAAAATGTCATCCAATCTTTGAGTCATCCATTCACAGTGAAGCCAAGAATCAACCTGCTACAGATTTAGTAACTAAACAAATTATTTGATTTGTTGAGGTAACGTGTTCCTTGTACTTCTTCAAATGGTACAGATTGTAAACCAGCCAGAAGCACTGTGAAACCAAGTGTTACCACTATTGGCATCCCTCCAGGGAAAGTGTGAGAGCAATGTGCTTATTAGGACAGTGTTTAGAATTAGATTGAAGGGATTTTTTTTTTAATTTTTTTTAACGCTTATTTATTTTTGAGAGAGACAGAGACTGAATGTGAGCTGGAGAGGGGCAGAGAAAGAGAGAGACACAGAATCCAAAGCAGGCTCCAGGCTCTGAGCTGTCAGCACAGAGCCTGACGCAGGGCTTAAGCCCACAGCCATGAGATCACCACCTGAGCCGAGGTTGGATGCTTAACCAACTGAGCCACCCAGGCGCCCCTTGATTGAAGGGATTTTAACTGCCAAGAATTTTGGGAAATTTTAGTCAAAAACTGAAAAGAGCTTAAAATAAGAATATGAAAACCATCTTATAATTTAAGATTTTCATTATTTTTGCTTTGAAATTGATGTGCTTCCTTGTCTAAACATTATCCAAATCAAAGCAAACAAAAAACATGTAGGGAGAGCCATATTTTACAAACATATTTTCTCTCTTTTTTTTAAGACCTTATTTTTAAGTAATCACTACACCCAATGTGGGGCTCCAACTTACAACCCCGAGATCAAGAGTTGCACGCTCCACTGAATGAGCCAGCCAGGCGCCCCTACAAACATATTTTCTACTTCGTTACGTCACAGGATTACGAACACAACGAAGTGTTTGTGTTTTTAATGAAGTGCAACGTGACCCCTTACCTGGGCTTAGTCTGTTCTTACTTCTTATACTTCTTTACTTCTCTGATTCACTGATACATAACCACTTCTTCCTTTTAGGATTTTCTCTTGACTCTAATGATAGGGCAGTAATGTATTTTTCTTCTACTCCTCTGATCATTTGTTTCCTTGACTGACTCTCTTGAATCCGCAGTTCTGTCCTGAGATAAAAATCCCTCTCTATATATTCTGCCCTCCTAAAGTCTTACCTCCTTCTATAACTTTCAGCCATTTTCTCTCCCATCTTTGCTGCCAGCACCTACCTTTCTTCTTAATTCTACACTTGCACTTCTAAGCTACCTTCTAGGCATCTCGATCTGGATTACTTTCCCAAATCTCAACTTCAACATACCAGAAGCCAGGGCTTTCCTTTTTGCCTCTGACCAGTCCCTCCACCTGATTTTTTAAAATAATTTGAGGCGAGATTCATGTAACATAAAATTAGCCATTTTTCCTAACTTGAGAAATAACTTTAATCTGTATGTTTTTCTTTACACAGTATTTTTTAAAAATAGTGGTAAAATACACATCACATAAAATTTATCATCTTAACCATTTTTAGGTGTACCATTCAAAAACGTTAAATACAGTTCCACTGTTGTGTAACCAATCTCCATAACTTTTCATCTTAGAAAACTAAAGCTCTGTACCCATTAAACAACAATTTCACATTCTCCACCTCCTCCAGTCCCTGGTCACCAATTTTCTGTCTCTATGAGTTTGACTACTCTAGGTAATTCGTGTAAGTAAAATCATACAGTATTTGTCTTTTGTGACTGTCTTATTTCACTGAGCCTCATGTCCTCAAGGCTCATCTGTGTTATAGCATGTGTCAGAAATGTTTTTGTTTTTAAGGCTGAATAATATTCTGTTGTATGCATATACCTCATTTTGTTTATCCATTTGTCTGCCAAAGGACATTTGTGTTTCTTCCACTTATTGGCTATTGTGAATATGGGGGCACAAATGCTCGAGACCCTGCTTTGAATTTTTTATATCTATACCCAGAAGTATGCTGGATCATATGGTAATTCTACCTGTAATTTTTTGAGGACCACCTTACTGTTTTCCATAGCAGTTGGACCATTTTGCATTCCCACCAACAAAGGTTCCAATTTCCCTGTCCTCACCAGCCCTTGTTATTTTCTGGGCTTTTTGTTTGTTTGTTTGTTTTTGATAGCAGCCATCTAATGGATATGAGGTGATACCTCATTGTGGTTTTAATGTGCATTTTTATAATGATTAGTGATGTTGAGCATCTTTTCATATGCTTGTTGGTCATTTGTATATCTTCGGAGAAATGTCTATTCAAGTCCTTTGCCCATTTTCTTAAATCAGACTGTTTGTTTGTTGAGTTGTAGGAGTTATTTTCTCCCATTTTGTAGGTTGCCTTTACACTTTGATTGTATATTCTTGATGAAAAAAAGGTTTTAATTTTGATGTACTCCAAAAAACCTCCATTATTTTGTTGGACCTAAATTCCCAGGGCTATTGGACATGCCCACACAGAAATTTAAAATAGAAGCTACTAAAAAATGGATTTTATTTTTTTTAATTTTTTAAAAGTTTTTATGTATTCATTTCGAGAGAGAATCCCAAGCAGGCTCTGCACTGTCAGCACAGAGCCTGATGGAGCACTCGAACTCTGGAAATGTGAGATCTTGACCTGAGCCGAAACCAAGAGTTGGACGCTTAACCGACCAAGCCACCCAGGCGCCCCAAAATTGGATTTTATTTACAAAATAAGCAAACTGTCTGCCATCAAGTTATGTACAGGATAGCTAACACTCATCCTTCCTCAAGGTAGCCAATTTTGAGAGTTGCTTGTGGTAGATTGTTATTGTTTTAATTATTCATGTTCATTTCCTGTAAGAACAGGGATCAGCCAACTTTTTCTGTAAAGGCACAGATAGTAAATATTTTAGGCTTTGCAAGCCACATGCAGTCTCTGTCACCCCTGCCATCACCACCACCTCTTCTCCTTTTCCTCCTCCTATTTTGCCTTCTCCTCCCTCTCACTCTTTTTCATTTGATTATCCTTTATTTATTTTTGAGAAAGAGAGAGACCAGGGGAGGGGCAGCAGAAGAGGGAGACAGAGAATCCCAAGCAGGCCCTATGCTGTCAGCCAGAGCCTGATGTGGGGCTTGACCCCACAAACTGAGATCATGACCTGAGCTGAAGTCAAGAGCTGGACGCTTAACCAACTCAGCTACCCAGGTGCCCCTATTTGATTACCCTTTAAAAATGTAGAAACCAGGGGCGCCTGGGTGGCTCAGTCGGTTGAGCGACCAACTCCAGCTCAGGTCACGATCTCACAGTTTGTGGGTTCGAGCCCCACGTCAGGCTCTGTGCTGACAACTCAGAGCCTGGAGCCTGCTTTGGATTCTGTGTCTCCCTCTCTCTCTGCCCCTCCCCCACTCATGCTCTGTCTCTCTCTCTCTCTGTCTCAGATATAAATAAACATTAAAAAAAAATTTTTTTTTTAAATGTAGAAACCATTCTTAGCCCATGGACTGAACAAACACAGTCCACAGGCCAAAGGCCTGTGAGCAGTAGTTTGCTAACCCTAGCAATAGTTTGCTAGTAGTATGAGGATTAAGTGCCCTCATCCACTGGCATGTGACTCTGAGTGCATCCTATAGGAGAAGTGTCTATTCCTACTCCACTGATGTTGGGTTCCTCCATATGACAGTAAAAAGTGAGTGGGCATTGTATACATGATGCCTAAACAGAACCTTTAAAAGCAATTTCCTGTTTGTTATAACTCTGCTGCTCTTTTCTTCTAACTTGAGAATGGCATGTTCCAGATAGGGAATACTCCTTCCATTTGGGTCTTGGAATGAGGAGGTGTATAAGATAGAGCTATAGCCAGCCTTCAGCTACCAATATATAATGTGTATGAGAAAGAAGCCATTGCTATAAGCCATTTATGTTGGGGGTTACTTGTTACTCAGCATAGCCAAGAAATAGCTGGCTAATATAATGCAATAGATTTTTTTAAATCCATATATACACACATACATACATATACACAATATGCAATACAGTTTAGATGGGGATGACTTTTAACTCAACTGCAGGCTGATAGAAGCTGTTTATTTAGCTTGGGAAATATTGGACTAGAAAACGTATAGAAAAAATCCAAATGTGTACACATAAATACTGACAGTTGAAGAGAGTGAGTGAGAGTTTATCGTTGATAACATACTGCTTTTAATTAAGATCAGATCCCCAAACAAGGTTCTGTGAAGGGGATTTGTCATGGGGATGATGAGTCCAATAAAAATACTCAGCCTGAAATTGTTGGTTTTGAGAAGATATGATAAATGGGAATTTGTGAGTCTGAATGATCTTCCAAGTGTTCTAACCAAAATTTACAGGGCCTGATTCCTGGGAAGATAGTGTTTCTATGGGAAATAGTAAAATCCTGAGGGACACTGAGGGTATTTTAGACATTTGATCCACTATTTACTGAACCAGCTAATTGCTTGAATGCATTTGATTGCTACCTAACAGCTATAGCTTTGGGAATCATGGTATTCTATGTTCTTTTTGTTAATTAGATATTTTTAGAGAATAATGTAACAAACATTCATGTTTCCAACAGCAAGGGTAAATATTGTTAACATTTTGTCATATTTGCTTGACTTTCTTATATTAAAAAAATGATTATGAAGTTGAGGTCCCCTTTAATTCTTCCCCTTGCCACTCCCCATACCCCTCCTCCCTGCATCCCTTTTCTCTCTCCCCAGGCAACCAAAATCATAGATTTGGTGTGTGTCAATCTAGCCAATCTTTCATAACTGGTTTTCACATATAATTTCATGACCAATATATAATATTTTTATTTGTATGGTTTTTAAAAATTATATAAGTAATGCCATATTGGGGTGCTTGTAGCAATTTTCTTTTTTCATGCAGCAGTATGTTTTTGTGATCTCACATTTATACATATAAATCTAGTTCATTTCTTTTATGTGTTGTATAGTGTGCTATTATATAAATATGCCACACTTTATTTAGACATTTCCCCATTAATCAATCTTTAATTTCATTCATGCATTCATTTAACAAATATTTATTGAGCACTTACTGTGTTCTTGGTACTCTGCTAGGTATTCCCATTGCTTTGCCACCATGGTACTCATAACTATAGTAAATTTTCCAAACATAAGGTATATGAGGTGATAGGTTATTCAGAAAAACATTAAGGGATATTAGGAGTGTCATTGAGGGAGACAGATTGTTATGTTAAACAGTGCAGTCTGGTAAGCCTCCTTAATGATATTTTAGCAAAAACTTAAGGTGAAGGAGTCAGCCAGGTGGCTATCTGGGAGAAGAGAATTCCTATCACCAAAAAAGAGCCCTTGCAAAGCCCCTAGGGTGGGAACATGCCTGGTGTGTTCAGGGAACCCAAGAAAGCCAGCATGGCTGGAGAAGAGGGAGCAGAGAGGGAGGAGGGCTGGAGGACTGGAATCACAGATGTTACAGGGTTGAATAGGAGTCGATGATCGTGCCTGGTCCTGTAGGCCATTATAAGGACTTTGGCTTTTACTCAAAGGAAACGGGAAGTGCTGGGTTTTGAACAGAAAAGTCGCATGATCTATGGTTTTAAAAGATCAGTTGAGCTGTGTTGAGAATAGATTGTATGAGCAGTCAGGTGGAAGCATGGAGACCAATCAGCAAGTTATTACAGTAATCTAGGTGAGGGTTGATGGTGCCTTGGACCAGGGTGCTAGCAGAAGTGTTAAAAAGTGGTAAGATTCTGAATATATTTTAAAGGTAGAATTAACAAGATTTGCAGATGGATTAGATGTGAAGCATGAGAGAAAATGAGGTGTGAGAATATCTCCAAGGTTTTTGCCTAGGTCACTGCAAGGATGGAGTTGCCACCAACAGAGATGACAACTGTGGACAGAACAGGTGCAGGATGGAAGAGTGGGAAGTCAGTTTGGGATGTGTTGAGTTTGAGGTGTCCACTAGGTATCTATGTAAAGATGCTCAATAGTATAGAAGTCTAGAGTTCAGCAAGGAGGTCTGGCTGAAAGTACAAATTCAAAGGTCATCAGTTATATAGATTGTATTTAAAACCATGATTACAGGGGCGCCTGGGTGGCTTAATTGGTTGAGTGTCTGACTCTTGCTTTCAGCTCAGGTCATGATCTCACGGTTCGTGAGTTTGAGCCCTACGTTCTGCTCTGTGCTGACAGTGTGGGGCCTGCTTGGAATTCTCTCTCCCTCTCTCTCACTCAGCCCCTCCCCCACTCGTGCTCTCTTTGTCTCTCTGTCAAAAATAAAATAAACTTAAAATGGTATATTTCCAGGGTTGTGCATCCATCACCACAATCAATTTTAGAACATTTTAGAACATTTTGTCGCTCTAGAAAGAAACGTTGTGTCCATTGCCCTCTCTACCCACTCCCTGGCAACCAGTACTCTTAACCTTGTCTTCTGTGGATTTGCCTTTTCTGAAACTTTCATAAAAACGGAATCATACAGCGTGTGTTATTTTGTGATTTCTTCTTTCATTTAACATAATGTTTTCAATGTATATCCATGTTTTAGCATTATCAGTACTTCATTTGTTTTTATTGTTGAATAATATTCCACATTTTGTTCATTCATCAGTCAACAGATATTTGGGTTGTAACCACTTTTTAGCTATTGCGAATAATGCTGCCATGAACATTTGTGTAAAGCTTTTCGTATGGATATATGTTTTCAGTTTTCTTGGGATACACCTAGGAGTGAAATTGCTAGTCATAGGGTAGGTAAATCTATATCTAACATTCTGAGGGACTGTTAAACTGTTTTGAAAGTGGCTGCATCACTTTGTGTATGAGGGTTCTACCACCAATGTATAGGGATTCCAAGTTCTCCATTTCCTTCCCAAAACTTGTTATGGTCTGTCTTTTTTTATTTTAGCTATTCTAGTGAGTGTGAAGTGGTATTTCAATGTGGTTTCGGTTTATCTTTTCCTAGTGACTAATGTTGTTGACCTTCTTTTCATATGCTTATTGGCTGTTTATCTTCTTTGAAGAAATATCTTTTCAAATCCTTATCATTTTTTACTTGCATTTATTTGTCTTTTATTGTTGAGTTATAAAGCGTTTTCTTATATATTCAGGATGCAGTTCTCTTATCAGATGTATGATTTGCAAATATCTTCCCCATTTTGTGAATCATCTTTCACTTTCTTGATGGTGTCCGTTGAAACACAAAAGTTATTAATTTTGATGAAGTCCAGTTTGTTGATTTTTTTTCTTTTGTTGCTTATGCTTTTGGTGTCATATCTAACAAGCCACTGCTTACCCCAAGGCCATGGAGATTTACTCCTATGTTTTTTTCCTGAACATTTCATAGTTTCAGCTGTTAACATTTAGGTCTGTGATCCTAAATTTTGAGTTGATTTTTATAGATGATGAGAGGTTAGGGTCCAATATCATTCTTGTGCATGTAAACATTGCATGTAGATATTCACTTATCCCACCACCATTTGTTGAAAGACTATTCTTTGCCCCCAGTGAATTGTCTCAGCACCCTTGGTGAAAATCAGTGGGCTGTAGATGTGTGGATTTAATTCTGGGCTCTCGATTCTATTGGTCTATATATTCTATCCTTATACCAGTACTGCACTGTTCGATTACTGTAGTATTACATTGACCGATTTTTGGATGTTAAACCAAGCTTGCATTTCTGGAACAAATCCCACTTGATCATGTTGTGTAATTCTTTATCTATGTTGCTGGATTTGGTTCATTAGTATTTTGTAGGATTCTTGCATCTATATTTTTTTTTATTTTTTTTATTTTTTTAATGTTTATTTATTTTTGAGACAGAGAGAGACAGAGCATAAACGGGGGAGGGTCAGCGAGAGAGGGAGACACAGAATCTGAAACAGGCTCCAGGCTCTGAGCAGTCGGCACAGAGCCTGACGCGGGGCTCGAACTCACGGACCGTGAGATCGTGACCTGAGCCGAAGTCGGATGCTCAACCGACTGAGCCACCCAGGCGCCCCTTGCATCTATATTTGTAAAGGCTATCAGTCTGTGGTCGTCTTTTGTCGTGATGCCTTTGCCCGACTTTGGTACCAAGATAATACTGGCCTCCTAGAATGAGTAGGGAAGCACGCTTTTTTTATTTTCTGGAAGAGACTATGAAGAATTGGTATTTAGTATTTTTAAATTTGTAAGAATTCTCTAATGAAATCCCGCACACACTTAGGGTTCACTTTTGTCATTGCTGTTTGTTGACTTTCCTGCATCAGTTCTGTAAAGTCTGTTTACACTGCTGTGTCTAGCCACTGCAGTCTCTGTTGGGTTAGCTTAGTGTTCAGGTACAAATTGAACAGACATTTCCAAATGCCTTGATCCTGTATTCTTGACCCTTTGTTGAGGGATTTATACAGGGTCTGAAGGTGGGGCAGAGGTGAAAGATTAGGATCTCTTCTGGACATGTGCAGAGCCCTGCACATGCGTGTGTCCTTTTAGATGCCCACGAATATGTCAGTCAGATCTTTCCCCAGTACCCCACGGCCATATTATTTCCCAGCTTTTTCCTAGTTTTTAGCTAGCCTCTTGTTTTCCCCTACTGGTATCAGCACCTCAGACAGCTGCAGTATTAAATCATTGCTGCCGATTATTTCTGGAAAATGTCCTACGGGTAGGGTTTTTACCACTGAGTGGGCTCGAAGTGAGGTCAATTAACAGCAAGCCCTGCCAGTGAGGTTTTTCCACAGAGCTGTCAGACAGCTCAAGGAGTGACAGTTGTATGCAGATGAGAATTGACTTTTCGAGAAGCTCCTAACCCAGTCTTTCCCTTCCAGTGGCTGCTAGGCTGCTGGTTTTCAGAGCCACCACAGACATGGGCAGGGGTGAGGGGAATAGGGTGAGTTTAAATGCCGCACAACTCTGTTTTTACTGAGATTCAGATTATTTTTCTTAAGTAGGTACTCTTGCCGTTATGGCAAGCCTTTGGTTCCTTTTCAGAATTCTATAAAAATTGCCTTTGACAATTTGTGCTGGTGTTCTCATTGCTTTTATGGAAGAGCAGATTGTCAGAGGGTATTCCTCTGCCATTCCAGAAGTCCCTCCACCTTATTTTAAACACCAAAAATTGTAAGCAATCCAAACGTCCACCTTCGTAGGATAAATTGTGGTATATTCGTACAATGGAATACTATAGCAATGAAGAGGAGTGAACTATTGCATTCAACAACATGAATGAATTTCATAAACATAATGTTGAGTGAAACACCAAAAATTTTAATTTTATCTTATTCAAGAACAAATGTAGACTTGCTAGCTTTTTATCTATTTTTGTAAACTGAACACGCCCATGAACTTGTACCCAGAATGTTCTTCATGCCCCTTTCCACATAACCTGTTTTTAAACCTTGATATAATTTGAATTATTTAGTATATACTTTTTTGTGTCTGGCTTCTCTCACTCAACATTATATTTATGAAATTCATTCATGTTGTTGAATGCAATAGTTCATTCATCCTCATTGCTATAGTATTTTATTGTATGAATATACCACAATTTATCAATCCTATGTAGGTGGACATTTGGATCGCTTACAATCTGGGGTTGTTACAGTGCATTCTGCACACATATTTTTGCAAACATATGTGCATATTGTTGTTAGATATATACCTAGAAATGGAACAACTGGGCCGTTTGTTATATGAATGTTAACTGTGGATGCAGTCAGTTTTCAAAGTTGGTACACCAATTTACATTCTCACAGTAGTGAAAAGTATTAAATGTACCCAGTATCCTTGCCATACTTGGTATTATTTGACTTTTTCATTTTAATCATTCTGAGGTGTATGTATGGGGTCACATTATGACTTTAATTTGAACTTAATGCATTTGGTCCATTTTTATGGTGTTATCTGCTTTTTTCTAATTAATTTGTAGAAATCCTTTATATTTTGTATATCAATATATTCTGTGTAGATTTACAAATATCTCCTTCCACTCTGTGACTTGTCTTTTCCTTCTTTTTTTTTTTTTTAAGTTTATTTATTTTTGAACGAGAGAGAAAGTAGAAGTGAGGGAGGGGCAGAAAGAGAGAGGGAGAGGGAGAGAATCCCAAGCAGGCCCCACACTGTCAGTGCAGAGCCTGATGCAAGGCTCAAACTCGCAACATGAAAGCATGACCTGAGCCGAAATCAAGAGTCGGACACTTAACCAAATGAGCCACCCAGGCTTCCCATGTCTTTTCCCTCTTTAAATGGTAGTGTTTCAATGGAGTACTATGTGGCAATGAGAAAGAATGAAATATGGCCTTTTGTAGCAATGTGGATGGAACTGGAGAGTGTGATGCTAAGTGAAATAAGCCATACAGAGAAAGACAGATACCGTATGTTTTCACTTTTATGTGGATCCTGAGAAACTTAACAGAAACCCATGGGGGAGGGGAAGGAAAACAAAAAGAGGTTAGAGTGGGAGAGAGACAAAGCATAAGAGACTCTTAAAAACTGAGAACAAACTGAGGGTTGATGGGGTGTGGGAGGGAAGGGAGGGTAGGTGATGGGTATTGAAGAAGGCATCTTTTGGGATGAGCACTGGGCGTTGTATGGAAACCAAATTGACAATAAGTTTCATAAAAAAAAAATAAATGGTAGTGTTTGATAAAGAAAATTTTAGTAAACTTGATGTTGTTTAATTTATCAATATTCTTTACTATTTACGTTTAGTATTTATCGGATCCCGTTAAGATTTTTTGCTGGCTAAAGGAAATCAAATGCAATCAACTGATTTAATTTTTTCTGCAAAGTTTTAAAAGCACCTACGATTTATGAAGAATATTTTAGTCTACCTTGAAGAACAACAGTGCTTTCCCAAGAGTGTATTTTATGAATGATTGTCCTCTTTCATTCACAAAAGCATCCACAAAACATCAAGCCTTAGGATTTTTTGTTCTTTCCAGTCAAACCCAGCAATTCCATTGAGTATATTTTCTCATCCCATTTGTTTCTACTTGACTGTCTTCTATTTTCAAAGATAACAGAGCCTATTAGATGTGAAATTCTCTAACTTTCTGCTCTCCACTCCTATCCCATAAAATAGATCCTCATCTGTATTTATTTCCCCTCTTCCTGCTTCAGCGAAAGACATTTCATAGAAAGTGGGTCTATCCCACCTTAAAAAACAAAGTAAAATTTGTATTCTCTAACCCCTACTAGTTATTATTCCCATCTCTCTCCTTCCTTAAAGAAGGAATATCTTACATATGTGATAAAATTGCACGGAACTAAATATACCCACACAATGAGTGAGTATACTACTGGTGAAATCTGAATAGGGTAGATGGATTGTATCCAATTCAATTTCCTGGTTGTGATATTGTAGTTTAGTCATGCAAGATGTTGCCATTGGGGGAAATTGGGTGAAGGTGTATTGGGTTGCACTGTATTATTTTTTTACAGCTGTATGTGAATCTACAATTATCTCAAAATAGAAAGTTAAAACAAAAGTCTTTCTGAAACTTATCCATAAGAGTAACTACCATTTATTGAGTGCTTGCTGTGTGCTAGGTACTGTTCTAAGCACTGTCAGGCGGATACTGTCGCTAACCTCATTTTATACATTGACAGAACAGGCATAGAGTGATGAAGTCACTTACACAGGGTCACCCAGCTCACACGTGGCAGAGCTTAGCATTCAGATCTGGGCAGCTTCGTTGCAAAGGTAGAGCTCTTCACCATTCGGCTACACGTCTTGTGTATCTGCCTTCCTGCCACCTTGTCACACTTCAACCCGCCCCTCCTTAATTTAGCTCCCATCCCAGTCACTCGGCTGAAACTGCTTTGCCTGGACCACCAAGTCTGTTACTAAATGGAATGGATTCTTCTGGGCCCTTACCTTTCTTCCCGCAGCCTTTGGTATTGTTCATGCATTCAGCCAGTATTTACTGAGCACAGGGTGCCAGACTCTGCTTTTCTGCTACAGCTGTAGGATGTATGTATCTTCACTTGTTACAACTCGGGGATCAGAATTTTCAGGCCCTGCTGACTTGCTTGTGGGTGGTTGACAAGCCACCTTCTGTGTCCCATGCTTTTATTTTTCTGTAGCTAAAACAGATCAGATTGTTATTTTGTTTGTTTCACAACATTTAGTAGGAATGACTATATTTAGATACTGTTTCCACTTCTCCCCAGACAGAAATCTGAACCTTTCCAAGCAGTTGTTGTGAATATGGATACATTAAGAGAGCCAAATCCTGAAGTATTTTACCCCTTCTTATATAATTATTAATGATAAATGATTAATGATACAATGATCTGAAAGTTGCCTTTGACTCTTTACCGACCTTTTTCTGTATAAGAATAATTTGGATTAATTATTCTTATGCCCCTTATATGGAAATACCAGGAAGATCACTGTATAATATTAAGTAGGTTTCATTCCGTATGTTCAAATAAAAAAGCCACTCCAGGGAAAATACTTGATTTCATGAAAACACGGTGGAAGCTTTTTGCATATCATCAAAACTGAGCATTGAAGGCCAAGTTGAAGGAAAGGAGTCAGTCGTCTTGTCTCTTTCTACATATGCATGGTTATTTTTCTGTATTTTCATTCCTTTCCCTAATTCAGTAAAGGAGAAAAAAAATTTTCTCCTACTTCTTCATGCCAAGAAAACAACTCTTGTTTTATTAGTTCTAATGGGAATGTGTTTTGCTTGATGATTGGAAGCAACTATAATCCTCCTGCTCCCATGCAGGGTTACTGTTTTTGTCCGTTAGCTGTTTGTTTACAGCAGCAGTTAGCAATTTGTATGGACAGTGCTGTTCTCAATGAAACCCAAATGCCTCTTGGAAGAAAGATGACGGATTCAGCCCAGTGACTTGCAAAACTTTAAAAGCAATTCCTTGTCAAACATGTGAAAAACAACTCTTCCCTCTCCATGACTCGAGGAAAAAAATGAGAAACTATCTTACACCAGATGGTGATTCCTTGCTAGTAAAATGGGCCGGGGCTGACTGGGCCCCAGTGCTTCATGTTCCCTTTGCAAAACCCACAAAGAACACATTTGGGGCCACTTTTCAGAGTTGGCAACAGTCTCTGCTTTTTAAGGAAATCATATGGACACCAAAAAAAGCCACAGTGGATGAAGGGCTCGGAATCCCCAGAGTCCAGAAATGGGATACTTAGCCCTTAAATTCTAAGTCATCAATTGGAACCTGGCCTGGACCCAGGAATCATCCCAGCTGTTGCCAGGTTTGGTTACTTGATTAAATTTGGTTAAAACAAATTGAGAAAAGGTTATATTCTCTTGTTGACTACAGCTCTTTTTAAAAAGAAGATGGAAGGAGGAGGAGAGGGAGAATGGAGCACAAAAGAAGGAGGAAGGAGGAGAAAAATGGAAACTAAAAAAACAAAACAAAACACCTTTGGAATGATGAAGTGATTAGCAAATTTCTAATTACTCCAGATCTAAAAGATTCAATCACTGATTTTGAGGCCAGAACCTTCCTCTCCTAATACTATTTACATGTAAGGTATTATAGTTGCTTTCACATATTTATAAGTTATTTAAAGAGGATTTGAGTGTGTGTGTGTGTGTGTGTGTGTGTGTGCGCGCGCGTGAGTGCGCACGCATGTGTCAATTTCCTTGGCTTTTTAAAGATGGAAAGGATGCGTCGGGACATAATGAAGCCCTTTCACTGACGACGTTGAAGCAGAGTCTGGCCAGCCACTTGCTAGGGATGTCGTGCAGATCTAAACACTAGAATAGTAATTGTATTGGTTAGTTGTTTTTTTTTTTTATTTATTTTTGATATAGAAACTTTTTTTTTTATTTATTTTTGGGACAGAGAGAGACAGAGCATGAACAGGGGAGGGGCAGAGAGAGAGGGAGACACAGAATCGGAAACAGGCTCCAGGCTCCGAGCCATCAGCCCAGAGCCTGACGCCGGGCTTGAACTCACAGACCACGAGATCGTGACCTGGCTGAAGTCGGACGCTTAACCGACTGCGCCACCCAGGCGCCCCTGTATTGGTTAGTTTTAAAATTTTCTTCTTCATCTCAAATGCTGTGCATTATGAATCAGCCCCCTTTGCCTGTCGTTTTTTAAGTTACCTTGATTTGCACTTTCTGTCACTTGAGGTAACACCTGTTTACTTTTGCCTTATATGCAAGAAAACGTTGACCACCTTCGCTAACGTTCTGTTTTATTTCTTTAGGTGTCTGAACACACACAGTTGAGTTGGATCCTTACCTGCCTGGTCAGACTGCCCCGGTTACAGCATTTACACCAGTGGAAGGTAAATGCTGGTGATCTGATTAATAAATAAGGAGTTCAAAGCTATTTTTTTCTCCTGTTTATTTTTGTGTTCGGCTCTGGGAATCCTGCGTTTACTGGCCTCCCTGGTCTGTTACTCACTAGTGGCTAGAACAGCATTTTAACCTCTCTGCCTCAGGGTCCTAAGTGGGAAGTAAGAGAGTTCTTCAAAATTCCAACTTAAAGACAGGATAGGGGAGCCGGGGTGTCTCAGTCGGTTGAGCGTCCGACTGCGGCTCAGGTCATGATCTCACGGTTGGTAGGTTCAAATCTCCGCATCGGGCTGTGTGCTGACAGCTCAGAGCCTAGAGCCTGCGTTGGATTCTGTGTCTCCCTCTCTGCCCCCCTCCCTGCTTGTGCTCTGTCTGTCTGTCTGTCTCTCTCTCTCAAAAATAAATAAACACTTAAAAAATTTTTAATAAAAAAAAACAGGATAAAAATGTCCAACTTATTAACTATTTGATTTTATCTGTGTAGGTTGAATCAGAGCGATCTTTGGATAGATTTGGTAATGACTTAGAACATTATAATTAACAGACAGTCACAATTTCTGGATTACTGGGCTCTGAAGTTGCCTCCCATCTCCACTGTAATTAACTGGCAGTCAGGCTCAAAGGTTTACATTGTGGGGAGAAGAAACAACATATTTTATTTAACATTTATACAGGTTGAGTCCAGGCAACAGTTCAAACCCACAGAAAAATGAAGGCTGTACTTTTTCTAGAAAGCTCAACTGAGAAAGATAAAGTGGATAATTCATAGTACTTCACTCCCATTTATTTTTGCAGTTGGATAACCTGAGGGTAGGTAGCCCCCATGTACGTCAGCCTTGAATTTCAGTTTCAAGCTTCTTTCTGGCATATTTTCAGGGCCATTGGTTTCTTCAAAAGCTGGTCCAGAAACCTCCACGTGAGTCTCAGCAAGAATCAGAGCTTTCAAGTGGCCGCACCTAAATAAGAGGTAGAGTTAATACTGCAGAATCATTACCTGCCAGGAATTAGAAACAAAATTTTTTAATGTTTTCTACCATATCTGGTTTTAGGCAAGACTTTGCCATTTGATCATAATACTCTAAGTTGAATACTGCAATCCGTTTTATAAGAACTGAATACTTACTTAATGGGAAATGTTCCCACTTTAAAATCGTGTCCGAGGAGCTCCTGATAACACATTACTAGTGAATGCACAAGACGGTTTCCCCCACTACCCAAAACTAGAACATTCCTCTTTCATAAGCCACAGTGGAGTAGAACCAAGAAGCAAGTACTACTTCATAAAGGTGAAAATCCTCTTCTGATTTCTTCCAGTTATCAAAAGCAGGCACTACTGTAAGTCTTTTGCAAAAGCAAAGTGGCATAATGAGAACTTTCAGGTAGCAGGGGAAACCTGTATTCTGGAGAAGCCTTCCCTCCAGTCCGTGATATTTTATTTGTGGGGAAAAACATGGGTTTCAAATGCCAGCCTTATCCTAGAGCGTGTTCCTGCCTTCTCTGGTCATTCCTTCATTAACAAATACCATCAAGTCTCATATCACATTAGGCGCTGGGGTTACAGCAGTCAACAGGAGGGACAGAGCCACTCTCATGAGGCTTGTCGTCTATTTGGGCGGAGACAATTACACAAGCCATCAGAAACAGTGAACAGAGATCAGAGGGGAGAGTTCCGGGACTGTACAAGGATCTCCGAGCACCTAACTGGGTTTTGATTAGGGGGGATAGTAGGGTAGAAAGGTAGAAAGAACACTGAAAGTTCTCAGTGTTGCTTGAGGTCAGGGTTATTTAGAAGATTCTACAAGGGGTAACACAGATGTAAGGCATCTGAGGCACATAATAGACACTCAATAAATATTAATGCTCTCCACATCTCCCCCTTCCTTTGTAATTTCGAGATCCAGTATTCTAATATAGAAAGACTAGGAAGCTAATGCAGTAACAGTTTTTAAAAACTGGGTTCTTTTCCCATTTGCTCATTTCCAAATTGAGTTTTCATTATCTTTACCCAGTGATCATTGCAAACTGGGCTTTGTAGTGGACATTGTAATCAAGAGATGTACTGAAGGAATTATACATTCAAACTTTCAAGTTTCCTTTGAATGCCTTATAGCATTAGATGCTATAAGCCAGAAACTACTTGAAGTAACCTAAAGAGTTGACTTTGTACCTGACTTGTGGAACATTGACATTAAGAGGGTTAAAGAGGAGCTGTTGCTTTTCAAACCCAGACTCAAAGGGTGTATCTGCATGTTGGTTGGGGAAGCCCGAGTGGTGAGCCCATGAACTTGGTCCTCAGAATCATGCAAGTGTATATATTCAGTTGTTCAGTTCATTCAGAAATAATCAGACCTCAGGGAAGTGATTCGTATTAACTAAATGAATAATATCTGTACACCAAAATAACCATGTATCATTTTACAAGAGAGATGCAATGACCAGTCAACTGTACACAATATTCCCTATTAAGTAGTTCTGCCCAGAGAACTGTTACCAAATGTTCTGCCCAAATTACCTGTTATCAATGCTTAGCTGTGGCAAGGGAAATGCTATCACTAGGGCTTATGTTTGGTGGGTACATATTCATACCTTGTGGTTGGTATCCATTAATTAAATACTTCTCGTATCTCTTCTGGTGTTACTATCAGCTTCCCCATTAAGGAAATACTTTTCATCTATACAGTCTGTCCTGTACACTGGAATCACTTTATGCCCTCTAGTTTTCAGTACCTACAGATCAAGACAGAGTCACAATTGATTAGATTAAAATTTTCTCTTAGTTTCGTTTTTTAAATGCCACAACTTTTTGTTTTTGGTTTGGTTTGGTTTTTTAAAGAATTTTTTTTAATGTTTATTTATTTTTGAGAGAGACAGAGAGAGAGCATGAGAGGCAGAGAGGCAGAGAGAGAAGGAGACACAGAGCCCAAAGCAGGCTCCAGGCTCTGAGCTGTCAGCACAGAGCCCAACGCGGGGCTCAAACTCACAGACCGTGAGATCATGACCTGAGCTGAAGTTGGACGCTTAACCGACTGAACCACCCAGGCGCCCCTTGGCTTGGTTTTTTAAATGTGATTTTAAGGGTACCTTACATTTTGGTCAACAGCACAGGGTGAGACTTTCTGGGAGGTTTCCACAGACACGATATGGTGTTTGATGTTAACTTATCAAATTAATTAATTTGCAGGAATCTAATTTCATTATATTTTCTGACCTTACTTGTGAAATACGGAGTTCATCTGATTTGGAAACTTTAGAATTTAGAAACCCCCCTTGTTTTTCATTTTATTTATGTATTTTTTAATGTTTTAATTTACTTTTGAGAGACAGAGAGTGCAAGCAGGGGGGTGGGGCAGAGAAAGAGGGGGACGGAGGATCCAAAGCATGCTCTGTGCTGACAGCAGCGAGCCTAACGCGGGTCTCGAACCCAGAACCGTGAGATCATGACCTGAGCCGAAGCCAGACACTTAACTGACTGAGCCCCCAGGGCTCCCCAAAAACCAGAAACTTTTATATGCTTGTCTTAATTAAATGGATAAGAAATAGTGGCCGTGCAGGACCCGTTAGAGGGGCAGTGGTGAAGTAGATGTCCCTTATTCCTGCGTGAGCCTGCAGCATGAAGACAAGCCAGCCCCATGGCTAGTGTTGCTAAAAGGAACTGAGATATAATGCTAGTCCTGGTAACTTCAGATTACCTTTTGCGTGCTTTAAAGATTTCTTTATTTAGCAGTATAATTAGGTGCATGTCGGATTTCATTCTCTCCTCTCTCTTCACCGCACAGGCAAAGACTGCCACCCAGAAGCATGGCGGAACCGCGGGCCTGCTCACGTACCCAGTGCTCCAGGCCGCTGACATTCTGCTGTACAAGTAAGGAGCAGAGCTTACCTCTGGTCTCACACGTACTCATGCTGACAGGAGAGTGAACCGATCCCGAAAAGATTTGGTTCGTGGGGCAAGGGGACATAGAAAGGATTGTGTGAATCAGTTCGCATCTATTCCCCAGTAGGAGGTACAAAATGATAGAAGTATGTTTCCATGTGGAACGAGTAACGTTAAGGGCTAACACCTAAATAGCACTGGCTACGTGTTCAAAACTGTCATAAGTGCTTTATGTGCATTAGCCCACTGAATCTTCACCAAACCTTGTAAAGATAGCACGACTATCATCCCCATTTCACAGATGAGGAAATTAAGTTAGTGATTTGCCCAAAATCATGTAGCTAGCAAAGCTTAGATCCAGGACTTGAGTGTAGAAAGTTTGAGTGCAGAGTTTCTGTGCTCTTTTTTTTTTAATTTTTTTTAATGTTCCTTTATATTTAAAAAAAAAAAAATTTTTTTTTTAACATTTATTTATTGTTGAGAGACAGTGTGCAAGCAGGGGAGGGGCAGAAAGAGGGAGACACAGAGTCCTAAGCAAGCTCCAGGCTCTGAGCTGTCAGCACAGACAAGGGGCTCAAACTCTTGAACCGTGAGATCATTACCTGAGCTGAAGTTGGACACTCAACCGACTGAGCCACCCAGGCGCCCCGATGTTTCTTTGTATTTTGAGAGATAGAAGGAGAGACAGATTGTGAATGGAGGAGGGACAGAAAGAGAGGGAGACACAGAATCCAAAGCAGGCTCCAGGCTCCGGGCTCTCAGCATGGAGCTCAAAGCGGGGTTCGAACTCAAGAACTGCGAGATCATGACCTGAGCCGAAGTCGGATGCCTAACCCCCTGAGCCACCCAGGCACCCTGAGTTTTTGTGCTCTTAACTACTCTGTAATGTCTACTTCCCTGGTAATAATTAAACTTCAGGGGTTTTAAGTGTTGACTTCTACAATCTAGACTCTCAAGCAAGGCAGTTTAATACAACTTGTCTGCCATTATGGCAGTCAACCCATGCTTTCCAAGACCTTAGCAGCTAGCTGCATGGACTGTTGACAGAGGAACTGAATTTTAAATTGTGTTTCAGTGTAATTAATTTAAGTTTGAATGGCCACCTGTGCAAGTTTTTCAGCATGATGTTGAGTTGCTCTGCTTGTCCTGGACCCACAGTCCATGCAGTCAGCCAGTGCTATCCTTTATGGCTTCAAACCCTACAACCAGAGGCCGCCAAGACCTGCCCTCTCTTACTGCTGGCCAGAGCTTCTGACCTCATCCCTCTCCCAGTTCTTCCCTGCCATCCCCAAGTCGCCTCCCTCAGCCCTCCATTTGGCCTTCTAGAGAGAAAACTTCCCAATCAGCACGCGCATAGCCAAGCCTTGCTACTATGAACACTTCTGACGAAAAAGAGAAACTCCATGAATCTTTTCCCCCTCCATGGCCTTGATCCTTCCCTAGGAAAACTAGAATTCTTTGCATGTAATTATGATAACAGCATGGAGATGATTGGATATGTACCTTGTACTATGACCCCAGAGCCCTTGTGCAATTAAGATGGAAACAGCCAGAAGAACAGCCTCTTAGCTTTACAAATAAGGAGTGTCCTTTACTACACGCAGGCTATCTTTAACTCCGTTTAAAACGTACACATAAGGATTGTGTGTTGTTTGTTGTATTAACTTGAATGCTGGATTCCCAACAGCATTTACTACTTATAGTAAACTTTTGATTTAGCCTGGAAAATCCAGAACACTTTTCTCCAGGAGTAGCAAAATGAAAGTCTAACAAAGATCTAACATATCTTCCAGCAAAGTGGCATGTTTTCTCACCTGTAAAATGGGAATCATGATTATCATGCACAGGATTATTAAGGGATTAACATGGAATATGGGCCAGGAAGTGCTGTGCCTGGGATCTGTCAGTTGGTCATAACTAGTGATGATTGTCTTTAAGGATTATAAACTCATGTGAAATTTCACTTCCCAGGGGGTCTTCTGTATAGAAGCAAAGGCTGAGATTTTTTAGCACCAGGATATCGAGCCAGTTGATTTCCTTAACAGTTCAAGAACTACAATGTAAAAGTCCTCTAAGCTCAGGGCTGTGAAAAAAGAATAAACTTGAACAAAAGTGACTGCCTCTTTTGTGATACCAGGGAGCACAGAGAGGGAGGGAACCTTTCAGGGCTCTTTCATTTTCCTAGCTTTACAGATACAGCCCAGTGAGGTTGAGCAGTTTATCCAAAGCTGCACAGCCTGTCAATGGACAGGGAAGCATCAGAGCATGATTATGACCTCCTAAGGCCTGTGCTGACCCTCCTTAAGGAGTCAACAGTTATATTAGGGGGCAAGATCATCACATAAGTAACTAGGACAATACAAGGTCATGTATACTGAAGTGATGACAAATTTATTTTTACCAGTTGCCCAAAAGACAATTGGCAGGATGATAAAATCCTGCAGTTTCTTTCATCTATGAAGTGGGCCAATGGGACATAGCTCAGGGGTTATTAAACAAATTATGTATGAGTTGACATCACCTACTATATGCTCACTACACACGTTTTAAAAGTACAAGCAACATTTTAAAAGGCTGACATTGGCAAAAGTAGCCCAAGGTCCCCAAATCTGACACATATTCTGCCTAAGCTTATGGATATCTTCTTCGCTTACGGAAAACAATAAGTATTTCAGATGTGGCTAGTATACTTGAAGAACTTTCAGTAGCTTCCTGCCTCACTTTGCCCTGACATAGCAGGTTCTCATAGTTAGTTAATGCTTCCAAGGATAAATAATATCTTTCTAGCATCAGCTACCCTCCAGCCCACTCTCTGGAAGCAAAGAAGTTATCATACTATATATAAATATTCCTTTTTTGACTTCTGATCCAGGGGCACCTGGGTGGCTCAGTTGGTTGAGCGTCCGACTTCGGCTCAGGTCATGAACTCGTGGTTTGGTTCATGAGTTCGAGCCCCGCATCGGGCTCTGTGCTGACAGCTCGGAGCCTGGAACCTGCTTCGGATTCAGTGTCTCTCTCTCTCTCTCTCTCTCTCTGTTCCTCCCCTATTTGCATTCTGTCTCTCTCTCTCTCTCTCCATCTCAAAAATAAAGATTAAAAAAATTAAAATAGTGGATATTTGAAGAGAGACAAAATACCCAAAAGTAGCATTTGCTCATAGTATTATTTTGCATCTGCATTATTTTTCTGAATATCCAATTTCAAATAACTAGCTATCTGTTGAGTAAATGTTTCTCTCTTACTTTCTCTCTTTCTCTCTCCACACACACACACACACACACACACACACACACACAGTTGTAATGAACATACAGCAAATACATGTTAAGTACTTGTACTGCTGCTAACCCAGAGAAAGGCACCATGCATGGACGTGAGGCAGAGGGAAAGGAGGAATCAACATGAGGGGGGCATTATTGGGCAGTCACTGTACTAGCCACAGCACACCTGTCATCTATTCAGAGTTTGGGACAGCTCTGTAAGGTAGGTAAGTGATATTATCCCCGTTTTACAGATAAAGAAGTGACATTTTAGAGCGGTGCCACGAAGTCTGCTCGGATAGAGATGACAGTGGTTACCTGGGCCAATCGGTTTCTCTCTCTCAAGAATGCAAACAGAAATACAGGAAGAGGCTAAGAAGATAGCGAAAGCAAAAGCTGACACGACATAGGAAAATGGGGAAACAGAGGCCTCAGGAACTGTGAGTCAAGAGAACCAAGACCCGCCAGGAACAGAGTATACAGAGTCCGATGACTGGTCACAAACGTCACCCTTGGTAATAATCCAGAGAAGAGCGTAGTCAGCCCTAATGTCTGAGAATCAGAATCCGACCACTGCCGTTGAGGACAGCGGAGATAATCAGTTCCTGAAACTGCTTTGGAGACTTCTGGCTGTTGAACTACATCCTTTCTCTATGAGGCCGGTCTGCCCCCAATTTGTATGACATCCTGAAAGCTGCCGGCCACATCCTCACCCACAACTGCCAACCAGTAGTGTCTCCTCTTGGTCTTTCACTTTCCAGCTCTGCGGCAAGTGCCTGCGGTAAACCAGAAGCCTCTGGAAATGTGGCTTGCAGGCTGCTAGCCCCTGGAAATAGAGAAATTGCATAGAAGGGAGAGGGTGGGGCTGAGATGTCAACAGATAACCCAGGACACTCTCCTGAAAGCAATAGGAAGCTCTTTGTGATTTTCAGGACAGCGTGAGATGATCCGATGTATACTTTTAAAAGTCAACTGATGGAAGTACAGAGAGTGAGTTGCAGGGGCCAAGAGCAGCTGGGACAGTCTGTTCGGGGCTCTTTCACTAGTCTGTCTGGACCGTGATGGTGTCGGTGAAGATGAAGAGAGTAGGCAAATTTAGGAGATTTGGGGAGGAAAGAGGGATAGAGCTTCCCGATGGAGTGGTGGGTATGAGAAGGGGGTCTCGGTGACCCCACATTTCTGACTCATGCGGCTGGATGGATGGTGCCGCCATCCATGGAGACTGGGAATACTATAAGTGGACTAGCCAGAGGAATTTATAACTTCACATGGTGTTTTCTCTCCTCAACTTCACTAGAGGTAAAAATCTTCATTGTATCTCTCACAAGACCCAGCACCAGGCCATGCACATCATAGTCCCGAAGTCGGGAAAGAATCCCTGAATTAGACATCATTACAGTATATCCAACAAGCAGCCAGTGATGGTGAATTCATCCTTTGCGAAAGGAAAAACAGCACCAAACTCCACCCCACCCAGGCTGGTTAGAGGCAACAGCACTGAAAACTCACCAACATAACCAAAGTAGGAAAAAAAGAGAGGAGGACAAAGTTCTGTGAGCAGATATATTTAGGCAATGATTATTCATCTGGACACTAATTTTGCTGGAGGGTGGGGTGGATCCCGAATAAATGTGGATACAACTAGGAACCGAACAAAAGGAAAAAACATGAGTTAGTCACCAGAGAAGAAGATCAGACACATTATTATGTGACAGAAGTTATAACAATCAAAATTATGAAAGGCTTTTGTTTTCTGTTGTATCTAAGGAAGCACAATCAGGATAAGTTAAAAAAAAAAAGAGAGAGAGAGAGGAAGGAAGGACGGAAGGAAGGGAGGGAGGGAGGAAGGAAGAGAAGGGAAAAAAAGACATATTAATATGGATATCATTATATAGGGCATAAATTTTAAAAGAGCAGCTCTAAATTATCTGATGATGAGGACAGAGGTTGAAAATATGAAGAGAATAAGGCCCATAAGTGAGCAGAATCAAAGACAGGCTGAATTAATGTGAAGTGTGAACCCAATGAATGAGAAGTAAGGGCCAAGATAAATTATAGGAGGTGAGGAGAGCAGTAGGAGCAGAGGGAGAAAAGACTAAAAACAAACAAACTAAAATCAGAGGAAAAAGCCAAGCAGGGCAATAAGACCAGGTGAAAAAAATTAAAACTTTTTAATCCTTTTTTCAAAACAGCACAACCTCACAGAATTGTAAGAAAAGAGGCACGGATCTCACAGAAAGCAAAGAGGCATGCAGAGTCATTATGAAAACTAAATGTGTTTTCTGTTTAGGTTGGTTGCTTTGTGGATCTGGAACCATTTTGACATGTGGAAATATTCATTTTGATGTGCCTAAAGTGTATTGATTATGGTAATTGCTTTTTCTATGTTAGCTGCAGTCCATTGTGATTTCCTATGGGCTACTGTAATTGCTTTTTAACCTGCCCTGTTGGCTAATTTGGTTTGGGGAAGTCAAAGTGACCTCTGCGTGTCAGCCTGACTAGAATCACAAGACAGAAGTACCAAAGTCCAGTCAAAGAAGAGAAACGTAGGAGGGGGGTGTTGTGTGTGTTTACCTCCGAGAGGCGCGCATGCGGGCTTATGGGCACGGAAGGAAACCTAAAAAGGAACATTTTTGGTTTTACCACTTAGGAAGCCAGTGACTTTCTGTGTGGAAGAGAACAATGGACAAAGCCAAGCAACCATTTTGTAGAACTTCCTAAATTCATTTACTGACCTTAGACAAAGAGAAACCACTTCCTGATCCATTGTCACGGTCCCTGTGCTTTGCCTGTCCGTTCATTATTCTGTCTCTGTTTTTGCTTAAATTAAAGGGGTTCTCAGAATTCCTATAACATGCTATTTATACCTGGGGATTGCCCAGTCAGATATGTGAACCATCAAATTTGTTTTCTAAATGTATCAGGATCGCTGCCCAGGTCTGTGACTGTCTGTGGGATTATATGCTGGTATTTATGTTTGTGGTATAAATCACCTGGCAAAAAAGGAAAATGATCCTCGTTTGAAAAAAGTCACAACGTACCTCTCATCAAGGTCCCTGATAGTATCAGTCTTTTACCATTTCATACTTCATCATGTCAGATATTAATGAATATCTATTGTATCAACAGCTAGTGTTTATTGAGCTCTACTGTCCAGTATCATGCTTGCTTATCTCCTTTAATCCTTGAAACAATCTTATGAGGTAATAAGCACCATTATGACACCCAATTTACAGAAAAGTAGGAAGCTTGGCTATGGTAACTCACCTAGTAGCTGGTGGAGCTGGGATATGAACTCAGATAGTCTGACTTCTGACTCTGTGCTCTTATCTTATACTGATGACAAACCGATCTTACTATGATTTTTCGCTTGGTATAAATCTATATAGGTCACAGTGCCCTCCTAAGATCATTCATTTATTCAATAAATATTGTCACTTGATCTTAACCAAAAGGCCGAGAAGCTATTACTTACTCAACAAATATTTGTTGAGCTTCTCAAATATGTCAGGCAACTCCTGTAGGTACTGGAAATAGATTCAAAAAGAAGACAAACAAGCTTTCTAAAAGCTTATTTCTCAGCTGGAGAGAAAACAATATACAATTAAATAAACAAATGAAAGAACATAATTAGATTAGGATTAATACTATAAAGAAAATAAATAGGATATGTGGAAAAGAACAAGAGGGAGAAATCAACATTGGAGAGTATGGTTGGGGAAGGCTTCTCTGAGGAGGTGATATGTAGGCTGAGACCTGAAATAAAGGAGCCAGGCTGAGGCAGCTAAGGGAGGAACATTCCCAAATTCTGGAAGAGCCTCACATGCTCACCCAGGTCACTGATACGACCTGTTTGTGGGATTTCACTCCTTAATGCTCCTGACTCTTCTGTTTTGTGTTTGGTTTTCTTTATTTCATGAATTCACTTCTTTTCATTTGATCGGTTTTCTGTCACCACCTATGTTCTCCGTTTTTTGGTCCTGCTTTTATCTTGTGGCAGTGATGCCTTTTTGAATCCCATCGAGGGAACCAAGCAGTTTTCTTTTTTTTTTATGTTTATTTATTTATTTTTGAGAGAGAGTGAGCGAACACATAAGTGGTGGAGGGGTAGAGAGAGAGGGAGATAGAAAATCCCAAACAGGCTCCACACTGTTACCATGGAGCCCGACGTGGGGCTCAATCTCACGAACCTTGAGATCATGACTTGAGCTGAAATACAGAGTTGAACCCTTAACCAAGCAACGCCACCCAGGCATCCCAAGCAGTTTTCTTTAAAATGCAAAACTATCTGTTTCTTGTGAAAGCTCACTTTCAAATGTCTGATCTTCCTCAGGATCTAAAGGGTAAAGTCCCCCTTCCCTTGTTCCACAGTACTTTTCATGGTCCCATATTGGGCTCTTTTACTTGTCTGTCTGAATTTTATGGGCCGGGTGTTTTAAATCCATATTGGAACAAGGGAAACTTTCAAATAACGTCTGCCAGTCTACGAAAGGCCCTTGTGTCCACCTTCTGCCTCCCTGGCTGCTAGTTGAATTCCCTGCCCAGAATTCAACAGGAGGGCAGGACAGTGTGTCCAATTGCACATGCCAGTCAGCTAGGTTGGTACCGCTGGCCGGAGAGAGAGCTTTCTCCTACCACCTGTCTGGCTCTTTCACTCTCTGAACAGAGGCATTGCATGCAAAAGAGCCTTCACCAGGTAACACTGCTCCCATGTCACATTCTGCTTCAGTGTCTCACCTTCTGCGCTTCCCTTTTTCATTGAACACCTGTAACCTGAGTGCTGTCCTTCGCTGGCCGGGATGTGTTCTGTGTCCTGGGTCCGGCAGTGGCCAAGACAAACAAGGCCCTACCCTCACGGAGCTCTCGTCCCATTCTTGCGAGGATACAATGCACCCTGACCTGCTCCTGCCGCCTCCACTGCTTGTCTGGTTACTTCCTCTTGTCGTGACTGAGTGTCTAAAGAGTCAGGCTGATGAGACAAGGGCCACCCTGGCGACAGCAGAAGGGTGTCTGCCCCCATGGGTTTGGAAACCCATGGGATGGGTTTCCGGCAATGGGGGCTCTCGCTCTGACCCTACATGGCCACCAGCTCCACCAGTCGCTCTTTCAGTGCTTCTGTTGATCCTCACAGTTCATGAAAAGTCTTCTCAAATTCCGTCTTCAGGTGTAACTCTTGCTGCTAGTTTTAAGTTATTTATAGTTTCTTTGCCTCTATGGGTATTTTAATACGAAATTGACATAGGTTCTCAGAATATAGTGCCAACCTGGAATGCTGGCTCTCCGATGTTGAGTTGGGGAGTAAATGTGGGATAGTCAGTGCCAACATCTAGCAGGAAGGCAGAGATATAGTCCTGACCCTTCAGAGACACAGCAGAGCTAGAGGCAGAGCCCCAGAATCATCAGAGGAGAAGGGACGTGTAGATCCCCAGGGGAAAGCTGATGAGCTCTCTAGTGATGAGAGAGAACCAGTGAGCCAAGATGATGTTTTTAGAAATATCAACACTTAAGGGACAAAAGGGAGAGAAAATAAGCCACACATTGCTCTCTGTTGATTTCTTTTTTCCTCCCCTGTGAAAATTTATACATACATAAATAAATATTCATCAGGTCTTGATTATCCGCTTTGCCAAACAGATGACCCTGGGCTTTTTTCCCCTCACAAACGTCCCCTCTTTGGGGCCAAGCCAGAGAGAAGTTGGAATGAGAGTCAGGTCACGGGCGAACCTCTGGCTGCATAGGCAATGTTCGTGAGCATCCTTCTGAAATACAGTGTAGTACCATTTTAGAATTATTCCCTACATTGCTACCGGTGTCTGAAGGCTTACCAGACTTCAGGCAACTCCACTAAGCACACGTTGTCTCATTTCACCTCCACAGTAGTATAGGGTAAATATTGTTACTCCCATTTATAGTGAGAAAGTTGCCTATGATAGGAATTCTATGATTTACCCAAAGTCACACAAAACGAGAGTGGCAGAGTCAGGATTTGAAGCTCAGAGCCTGAGTTCTGAGGGCCATATTGCATTCCCACCCCACCCCACCCCACACACACACATGCACACAAACATGCACACATGCACACAGGGCAACTGCATGGGTATTTGAGGGGCTGTATGAAAACAACTAATATTCAGAGATTTTTTTTAAATAAATAAAATACATTACTTCCATGCAAAAGAAGTGTCAGAGTTGCTTTCAAACCTATACTTACTCTAAACTTCAAAACATTTATCAGCATTCATTTTGGAAATATACTCTGTGTTATCTTATGACAGAAACAAATATTAGTTTCATTAGCTGACAATCATACCTTGTTATTGACCAGAAAGTACTAAACATGCATTCACCAGATTTACCTCCACAGGACTTTTGGGTTATTGTAAAAGATTATTTTTTTCACTTGAATCAAAATTTCCCACTATATGAATATTCAAAAGAATCTGCTACAAAATCATGTAAATTCTTTATGGTTCTGTAACTATAGCACAGGAATGTTCTTTTTTTTTTTTTTTTTAATGTTTATTTATTGTTGAGAGAAAGATTGTGAGTAGGGGAGGGGCAAACAGAGAGGGAGACACAATCCGAAGCAGGCTCCAGGCTCTGAGCTGTCAGCACAGAGCCCAACATGGGGCTGGAACTCACAATCTGTGAGATCATGACCTAGGCCATAGTCAGATGCTTAGCCGACTGAGCCACCCAGGTGCCCCAGCACAGGAATGTTCTTATGCAGCTATTAAAAAATTTTATTAGGGGTGCCTGGGTGGCTCAGTCAGTTAAGCAGCCGACTTTGGCTCAGGTCATGATCTCGCGGTCCGTGAGTTCGAGCCCTGCGTCAGGCTCTGTGCTGACAGCTCAGAGCCTGGAGCCTGTTTCGGATTCTGCCTCTCTCTGACCCTCCACCGTTCATGCTTTGTCTCTCTCTGTCTCAAAAATAAATAAACGTTAAAAAAAATTTTTTTTTTAATTTTATTAATGAAGACCACATAGAAACATGGGAAATACCCATTATGTTAACATGAAAGATGGTATGCATATTATACTGCAATTATGTAAAAATATGCATCCATAGAGACAAGAACAAAGACTAGAAAGTAATTGGCAAAAATAAAAATGATTGCAAAATGAGGGATATTTCAGATTTTTTCAAAATGTTCTCCAGTGTTTTACCATATTAAAATAGCCAGTCTGTACGCTTTGTTTGCTCATGCTCTGGACAGCTTTATGAAGTAGACCAGTAAGTAGCCTGTGGACAGTAATTCACAAGGGAAACATAAGATCTCTGCCAGTTTTTTAAGGACCACTGCTTAACCACAGGGATAGGAGATTTTCCTCTCTATAACAAAGTAGAATAGTTTTCCTCTTCTGAGGCTGTTTTAAAAAGTTGTTATTTTCCCACTCAAAATGTACAATTATCGTGTAAATATCCAAATTCACTTTCAGGCAGCTGTTTTCACAAGAGGAACATGAAACTGTTTTGATCAAGAAACAACAGCACTTTATTATCTATATTATCAAACGTAAACTCCCCAGCCAAGCATTAAAGACTTAAAATCTCCTATGGGGTGCCTCGGTGGCTCAGTCGGTTAAGCGTCCCACTTCGGCTCAGGTCACGATCTTACGGTTCGTGGGTTCGAGCCGCACGTTGGGCTCTGTGCAGGCAGCTCAGAGCCTGGAGTCAGCTTCGGATTCTGTGTCTCCCTCTCTTTCTGCCCTTCCCCTGCTCAATTCCTGTCTCTCTCTCAAACAAGTAAACATTTAAAAACAGATAGATAGATAGATAGATAGATAGATAGATAAAGACTTAAAATCTCCTGTCTCTTTCCCTAGTAATGCTTCTGGAGAGAGTTTTCCCCATCAAGACTTCTCTGTAATGGCTCATTGTTCCTTTGTTTGACATGCTGCATCATGATCCAGCACTGCAAATTTTATATATGGGATTAAAATAACCATTAGTGAAGCTCCTATATTCTGACATTTTTGTCTCACGTCTCTATTTTTTAATAAAATAAAATAAAATATTGCGGGATACAATTCAGGTCTCCTTTTTTCTTTTCCCCAGACCCACTGCCCTTCCCTCCTCCTCTGGGGGCAGCTACAGTCATGGCTTTGTGCAGGGGTGGGGGCCGCTTCCGTGTGTCATCCTACTTACATATGCAGCTGTAAACAATAGACAGTACTTTAAGATCTGCACGTCCGTGTACTCTACGTGTCTTCTGCGACTTGGTTTCTTCATTCAACATTGTTTTCAAGATCTGTCTGCATTGTAATGATAGATTTGTTCATTTATTTCAAGTTCCCTGCAGCATATTAATTGTGCTGTGATTGCAATTCACTGAAAAACGAAGGAGCATATTCCAAAAAGATCTTGAGTTACTCCCTGTATGACAGGGAGGAAAAACCCTTGCCGGAAGAGCTTTCTGCCATCTTTGATTTGAAGAGTGGATTGGAGCGGCTTTCAAGTGTGAGCGCAAGCTCTGGAGTAAAAAGCATCTGGCCAGGGCTAGGGTAATATGTGCTGACTGGGCGAGGGAACAGGAGTGGTTTTAAAATACAATTATGCTTAGAGCATATGCTACTTAAGATACCATTCCTCCCTCCCAGCAAGATCCTGTCACACTGGTGTTGATGGCTGTATTCTTCTGCTATGGAAGAAACAGAACTAGAGTTGACAAATGTCTCTTTGGCATTTGTCTGATACGTAGATAAAGACTTGGGCCTCAATATTCCCTCTGTAGTTGGTGAACATTTGTTGAACACCAACAGTGAAATAGGCACAGGAAAGGCAGCTGCTTGCAATATCATCTCAGTATAAGCAGGAGCCTTGCTGAGTGTTTCTGTCTGTCTTTTATTAAAGGTCCACACACGTTCCTGTCGGGGAGGATCAAGTCCAGCACATGGAGCTAGTTCAGGATCTAGCACAAGGGTTTAACAAGAAGTATGGGGAGTTCTTCCCGGTGCCCAAATCTATCCTAAGTAAGTAACACACATATGACTGTTAAATCAGGCCATGTTTCCAAGACAGGACTGGATAATGGACCAAGGCTTGGGATTTCTCCGGGGCTAAACTCGGCTTTCTTGTGGACAGGCTTCAGGGTTTGTAACTAGAATCCCCATCTTTCTCTGTACTGTGGTAGACCTTGTTAGATTATTGGATAAAATAACTAAAAAAGTTTGAAAAGTATGGGAAAGGCTAAAAATGAAAAATAATCAAATTCATTAAATTATATAATACATATATATATATTTGGTAAATTATATAATATTTTGAGAGTATGGAAAGACTTAAAATGGAAAATAATCATTTTTATTAAAAAGGATTATATAATTTACCAATTATATATATTTGGTAAATTATATTGTATGTATATTGAAAACATATTAATAAATCATTGTGTTAATATTGTATTATTAATATATCGTATATTAATATTTTATATATTTAATACTTTATAATGAATTACATATATATACACACACACATACTTCCCTGGTTTATGGATGGGGATACTAATGGTTGGCAAAGCTAATTTTGCATCCAAGACATATATCAAGTTGGTGGCAAAGCTCTTCTGATTTCTTTTTTTTTTTTTAATGTGCATTTATTTTTGAGAGAGACAGAGTGCAAGCGGGGGAGGGGCAGAGAGAGAGGGAGACACAGAATCTGGAGCAGGCCCCAGGTTCTGAAAACTCTTCTGATTTCAAAGCCAGTCGACCTTGCTTTCCCTGCTCACAAGAGAACAGTCAGAAGACTGAGAACTGCTGAGTCATCAGCTAGATAAAACAAGAGGGCACTGATCGTTCTCACACTCTCCCTTCCTAAATGCACGACATCGACAGAATGTACCGTCCACCCAGTGGATCTGACACGGCACCTGCAGCTTGTGAGGTAGTACTGGTCTGGAATCTTCTCGAGGGAAGAAGCTGTGAATCTCTATCAATATTTCAGTAGCGATGCGGATTTGTGGCAAGGGCAGAGATCACTGAGCCTAATTAAACTGAGCGTTTATTAAACTGACTGCATTTACGTGGGCCCAGTATCTGATCAGAAGCAAAAGGCAGGTATAAATTTCTAAGCTATTGCAACGGTTTGCACAAATAAAAACCGGGCCTTCCATGCATTGAAACCTTCTTTTAGCAATAAGTAATATTTTAATGCTTTTGCCTATTATTGTTTTACCTATTTCAACTTGATAAGTTTCTGTAATAGCCATAAAATAGGCAATTATTAAAAACACTGGTTTATAAAGCACAGCTTAACATCTTGATTCTATCAGAGCAGTAAGTGACTCACTTCTGTGTGTGTGTGTGTGTGCGCGCGCGCGTGCACGCACACGCGTTGGTATATACTTATATAACTGTGGATAAAGAAATGAAAGCATTGCCACAGATTGTTAAAATTTGTTGGGGGCAGGAAGGGCAGTGGTTGTAAAGGACAGAGAGTGATTAGCTAATAGAGAAAGAGAGAAGGAAAGAAATAGATCAGACTTTTTAAAAAGGTAGGCACAGCTAAGTATGATGGATATATTTTCATTTGTGTACGATTATACAGTTTATGAGTATATATGCATTAAAAGATGCATGAAAATATGATCAACAAAATGTTAACAGTATTATTACATATTACAGGTGATCTTTATTTTCATGCTTATATAAATGGCTTGAATTTTTCACTATGAGTATTTGGTATTTATATAATCAGATAAAAATAATAAAGCCGGGGCGCCTGGGTGGCTCAGTCAGTTGAGCCGCCGACTTCGGCTCAGGTCATGATCTCACGGTCTGTGAGTTCGAGCCCCGCGTCGGGCTCTGTGCTTACAGCTCAGAGCCTGGAGCCTGTTTCGGATTCTGTGTCTCCCTCTCTCTGACCCTCCCCCATTCGTGCTCTGTCTCTCTCTGTCTCAAAAATAAATAAACGTTGAAAAAAAATTTTTTTTTAAAATAATAAAGTCATTTGGCAAGAAATAACAAGTGTTGGTGAGGATGTGGAGAAAAAGGAACCCTCATGCACGATTGGTGGGACGCAAACTGGTGCGGGCACTGTGGAAAACAGTGTGGAGTTTCCTCAAAAAATTAAAAATAGAACTACCGTATGATCTGATAATTTTACTGTTGGGTATTTACCCAAAGAAAAGGAAAACACTGATTCAAAAAGATATATGCACCCCTGTGTTTATTGCAGCATTATTTTATTTATAGCCAAGATATGGAAGCAACAACCCAAGTGTCTGTCAACAGGTGATGGAAAAGGGGGATGTGGTGTATATATACGCAATGGAGTACTGTTTGACTATAAAGAAGGATGAGATCATGCCATTTGAGACAGGCTGGGTGGACCTAGAGAGTATTATGCTAAGTGAAGTAAGTCAGACTGAGAAAGACAACTACCACATGATTGCACTCATAAGCGGAATCTTAAAAGAGTCAACAAAAAGCAGAATCAGGCCTATGAGTACAGAGAACAAACTGATGATTCCCTGAGGGGAAGGGGGTTTGGGCCAAAGGGGTGAAGGGGAGAGGGAGGTACAGGCTTGTAGTTATGGAATGAAGGAATCAGGGGAACAAAAGGCACAGCGTAAGGAATGGGGTAATAGCATTGGAGGGTTAGATGGGGTAGATGGGGTAATAGCATTGGAGGGGACAGGTGGTAGTTATACTTGCGGTGAACATGGCATGATGTCTGGATTTGTCAAATCACTACGTTGTACAACAGAGTTGGTGTACGACTGTGTGTCAACCATACTCAATAATAATAATAATAATAATAATAATAACGTCATTTGATATTCTCTGCACGTTTTAAGATCTAGACACTGACATTCCTGGTGATGTTTTCTGATTTTGGTGTTGTCTTCTGGTTTTGGTTTCGGTGTGTGTGCGTTGGCGTTTTCCCCCAGCATCGATGAAGAAGGTCAAATCCCTCCGTGATCCTTCGGCCAAAATGTCCAAATCGGACCCTGATAAACTGGCCACCGTCAGAATAACGGACAGCGCGGAGGAGATTGTGCGGAAATTCCGCAAGGCTGTGACAGACTTCACGTCGGAGGTGACCTACGAGCCGGCCCGCCGGCCGGGGGTCTCCAACCTGGTGGCCATCCACGCGGCCGTGACCCGCCTCCCCGTGGAGGAAGCGCTCCGCCGCGGCGCCAGCATGGACACAGCCCGCTACAAGCTGCTGGTGGCCGACGCTGTGATTGAGAAATTTGCGCCAATTAAGAGGGAAATTGAAAAACTGAAGATGGACAGGGGCCACTTAGAGAAGGTTTTACAGGTCGGGTCAGCAAAAGCCAAAGAATTGGCACACCCCGTGTGCCAGGATGTGAAGAAATTGGTCGGGTTTCTGTAGGAAGCTTCAATCCCAGAAAGGCGTTTATGCCTTGTGGTCTGTGCACTCCAATAAAGGCAGCTTTCCTCACAAACGAAAAATTGTGGCTTGGGGATGTTTAATTTGGTACCCATGATTATTTGCTTCATTTGATAAATAATGATTTGTAGCCTTCAAATAGAGCAGTATTCTAAATCATCAGCAAAATGCTGTGGCTAAAGGAAGGAGGGAGTGGGGGAAGAAGGAGGGAAGGAGAAAGGAGGGAAGGAGGGAAGGAGGGAGGGAGGAGGGAGGGAAGGAAGGAGGAAGGGAGGGAAGGAAGGAGGAAGGGAGGGAAGGAAGGAGGAAGGGAGGGAAGGAAGGAGGAAGGGTCGGAAGGAAGGAGGGAGGGAGGGAGGAAGGAAGGCAGGCAGGCATAAGTATCTGAACCCTCAATTATTTGAGGCATACTCCTTACCCTGAATGTAGGTACACAAATGTGATTGAGCTGAGCAGCGATTTGGGAAATGGGGGTATCATTTGAGTCTCCAGAGTACGTATTACTAGGCTTGCTCCACTTTATGTGTCCCAACACTTTGAAATGTTGTTATTGTTGTTATTGTTGTTATTGTTGTTATTGTTTAAGTAATCTCTATGCCCAGCGCCCAACATGGGGCTCAAACTCATCACCTGGAGATCAAGAGTCACACACTTCCCGAACTAAGCCAGCCAGGTGTCTCTCTGTCCCAAACCTTTTAAAAAGTAGTATATAGAGTCTAGAATCCTTAGGATCCCATTTGGGCCAATTTGTATTGAGATCTTATAAAAACTCAGTTGATATATATTATGATTCATTTGTCACTAAGATAGTGCCTGCCTAAATGTATTTAAGCTGCTTAAATTGCTCCCTATGAGACCGCGTTGACTGTCCTAACAAGTATTTTTGTTTTGTTTTGTTTTGTTTTGTTTTGTTTTGTTTTGTTTTAATTCAGAAACGCATGATACAATCTTCTGAGAAGGTTGCATTTCAACTTGATTTATTTCTAGTGCAAGAACGCAAGTTCCTGGATTCTGTTTGTACTACGTGCTTCCTTGCCTTCACCTCTAGTTCAGTATCACCACCCCTCTGGGAAGTATATGAGGGGGAGTGCCATTTTACACCCAAGGACAGTGAGGGTTAGCTTGTGCAAGATCACTCAGTAAGAAGCAAGTGCAAGATAAAAGCCTTCACTCCTTAAAGAGTAGTACTTTTCTCATGAGCACAGAACCAACAGAGGCCATGCATATGAGACTCCAAACATTCTTATTTTGAAGGTGATTACTCGAAATGTAAGACCTGAGCTATGGAGGCTGTTTATATCGGTAACCCAACCAATGGCCGCCTGCTTTAAATTTGCTCAAAATCCCCAAGGCAAGTCCTGAGCCCTGTCTCCTATGTTTTATGCAGAGACACCTCAAAGTATATTTTGCCAGACTACAAGAATAGTGAGGCCTGCCAGATCAGATTTTTCCAATTACCAGAAGCTTCTCACCTCACCTCTACCTCAGCCTCTCTGAGTCATAACCAGTCACCCTAAAACCTAGCTTCTCTGCACTTTCTGAATATGGAAATGCCAATCCTGACTTACCACACCAGGACCTGTTAAAAAGATTGATTTTGTAAGAAAAATTGCATGTAAGTTTTTTGCCAGTGGGTACCATGGTCACTTTTATACATAAGAGACTAGTATTTAGGCAAAGAATTTGTGCTCATATTTTTTTTTACGTTTTATTTATTTATTTTCAGAGAGAGATAGAGTGAGGGGAGGGGCAAAGAGAGAGGGAAAGAGAGGATCCCAAGCAGGCTTCACATTGTCAGCCTGGAGCCTGATGCAGGGCTCGAACTCATGAACCGTGAGATCGTGACCTGAGCTGAAATCAAGAGTCAGACGCTTAATTGACTGAGCCACCCAGGCACCTGCCTTACTCATGTTTCTTAAGAGAAAAAAGTAGAGTGGTCCTTTTAGAAGAACAGATATAAAAACACAAGATACTGCATCCTGGAATCCACCCCAAGTCCAAATCCTTTTTGGGATCTTTTTTTGGAAGGGGTATCTATAGTCCTAGAACTTCTTTGGGCATATTTCCTCCAAAGCTCTTTTTTTTTTTTTCCTTTCAAAGGAACCGTAGTATGAATACTGGAAAATGACAAAATTAAAGATGGACCTACTAAACCAATTTGTGTGTGTGTGTGTGTGTGTGTGTGTGTGTGTGTGTGTGTAACCCACTTACAACACCTTTCATCCACAGAACTAAAGGCACCATGGAAAGAACCTCTGAGGAGAAAAACTAGGGGACTTGTGATAACTTCCAAAGAACAAAGCCCTCACAGGCGAGGGTGAGGGTGAGTGTTGTGCTCTTATTGTCTTTGAAAGTGACCTGAGGGCTCATCACGTCCAAAATCCATGCGCATAGTGATTGAGAGATGTGCCCAGTGATCTCAGGAAGTAGAAAAATGAGCCAAGACAAGAACCTAGATCTCTTCTCACATCCTTTCCACCTACCATTTGCAGGCCTCAGCACAGTCTTTTCACAGAGATGAAGAATAGGAAGTCTAACCGGTGGCTCACCTCAGGAGGTGATTTTAATTGTCATTTTCCATATGTTTTGTGGAGAATTAAAATGATGAAAGGTATTTCAGACGGCAGTAATCATGGCCATGTAACTTGGTGTTCTGGAGCTCTGGCAACTGACAAACCCCATTTCAAACCCACTTTGACAGACTGTCGCTTGGAATACATTGGGAGTATCTTGTCCTTTGTAGGTGCCTCACAAACATTTATGAAAATAATGTCAGAAAATGAGTTAGAGAGATCTATTAAGGTGTGGGTTGTTTGTGTTTCAGAAACCTTGATGCTGATCCTAAAACACTAAATAACACTCCCGAGTTCTCACATGTATCAGGCACCATGCCAAGTGTCTTACCACAGTGCTTTCCCAGGTGTGGTTCCCTGACCCGCAGCCTGGGCACCACCTGGGAACTTGTCAAGAATGCAGATTCTCTGGGGGCACCTGGGTGGCTCGGTTGGTTTGGCATCTGACTTCAGCTCAGGTCATGATCTCACAGTTCGTGGGTTCGAGCCCCGCGTCGGGCTCTGTGCCGACAGCTCGGAGCCTGGAGCCTGCTTCGGATTCTGTGTCTCCCTCTCCCTCTGTCCCTCCCCCACTCAGGCTATGTGTCTCTTCCTCTCAAAAATGAATAAATATTAGAAATTAAAATTAAAAAAAAGAATACAGATTCTCTAGCTCTACCCAGACCTACTGAGTCAGAAATGTGGGGCATGAACCCAGCAATCTGTGTTTTAACAACCTTCCAGGCGATCCTGATGAACAATAAACTTGGAGAACCACTGCTTGATATGTATTCTCTCATTTAATTCTCTATCCCAATACAGTGATACTATTGTCAATTTCGTATTACCAAGGATGAAACTGAGGCATGAGAGTGCTCTGTAGGTGCTCACCAGCCTCAGTGGCTATCGGCTAGTGGACTGGACAGTGCAGATAGAGAATATTCCATCATCACCAGAACGTCTACTGGACAAGGCTGTGTGAAGCATTCAGGTTACTGAATTTGCTTGTAGCAGGTCAAACACATATAGGTCAGGACTCTCCCCGGAGAGTTCTTCAACTAGAGAATTCATGAAGATGTTAAAAGGATGAGTTAAGAATGACAGACCATTGAGTTCCCCAAACAATACTTCAGTAATAAGAGCTAACATGTATTACGTGCACTTGCTCTATGCTGGGCACTTTGTGTGTTTAGACGCAATATCTCATTTAATATTTCTATCAGGCTATATGATAGGAATTATTAGTGCTACTTTTTCAAGTAAGTAAACAAAGAGTCAGCAACTTGCATAAAGTCACACACGTATTAGTCTCTAGTATCTCCTAGTTAGGAGCTCGCTGATACCCCTTAACTAGTATGCCCAAGGGAGGGGTCCGCCCCTCCCTGACTAGTCTAGAGTCTTCTCTCAAGCACTTGTGATCCTCTCCTGTGTGTCCCTTGACCTTAGCCCTCACTTCTCCCTCCTTGCCTCCTTCCTTCCTATGCTTCTTGCTTCAGTGCTCCTACAATTCTTCCCCAAAAGTTCTTCGTGTGTGCACCCAGCAGGGTCTAGTTTGCTTTTTCCTGCAGCTTTATTTTCCTCCAGTTCTCGCCGTCACGTGCTGTGTGCCCGTGTTCCTAGCTTAACAGCGGCGACTGTCCCACGTGGCAGCTCTTGGTCTCTTTCACATGACAACTCTGTTCTCATTGCCTCTGTGTTCTCCCTGTGTGATCAACATGCTCTTTTCACTCTGTCAACCAGAGGGGTCTTTTGGAATCTCTTCGGCCGGCAAGAGTCCATTCTTCCCGGAAGTTGAGCTGAAAACAGATTGCCTATCACTACCATGTCACTTTTCCAAGGACCCCCATAGGCAGAACAACCTGGAGGCTCTACTGTTAATCATTTAAAGTTCTCATCTGTTAACTTCCAATAATTCTGCTCTACTGGCGAGGCAGGGGTTGCCTTCTTTGTCCAGGAAGGAAACTGGTTTAGAGCTTCGGTGACTTATTCTCAGATATGTAATTCAGCATTGTGACAAATGTTTACGTAGGGCCTCCTTTGTGAAAGGCACAGGGGAAATACAATATGCCAGTAGGTTAGAGGAGGACCCACAGAGATGCTAGCTGGAAAATAGTGAGCATAGGAATGAAAGATTGACCAAGATGTTTGGGGAAGGAATAAAATAGATATATGATAGGAGAAAGGGCTTTCCACTCAGAAACTAGGACACGGAAACATGAAAGCATTTAGGGAAAAGCAAATCCATACAGTAAGTGGCAAAATGAGAATGGAAATATGAGGTTAAACTATACAAAATTGTCAACACTGGATTATTTTTTACCAAAACACCAGTAGTTCAGTGTGGACCAACCTCATCTATCCAATGAACAACCATTTTGTCAGGCACCTGTTTTACAGGTACCATCAAAGCACCAAGAATTAGAAATGACACACAGTCTCAAGAGATGTCTCTCAGAGATGAACATGGAAAGCCAGTGAGAGGTAGAACCAAAGGCTTCTGGGTCTTGTACCTCTCCTGGACACACGCCATTAACTATGGCATTTAATTATTTGAAAAATGGCTCACTCGGTGGCTCTGAAATAAACAGAATATTTAGTATTTGATATAACCATGTTGGCTCTGTAGGATGCAGACTCTTTTTTTTTAATACCCCCCCCCACCCCATCCCTTCCCACATACACACATGGTAAACCAGGCTGACGGTCATCATTTTCTGAAAGTGTTTCTGAAAAGCCCATGGTGTGCCTTTAAATGACTCTATTTAGAATAACTTGATCTGGAGCGCCTGGGTGGCTTGGTCAGTTAAGCGTCCGACTTCGGCTCAGGTCATTATCTCACGATCTGTGAGTTCGAGCCCCGCATCGGGCTCTGTGCTGACAGCTCAGAGCCTGGAGACTGTTTCAGATTCTGTGTCTCCCTCTCTCTCTGCCCCTCCTCTGTTCATGCTCTCTCTCTGTCTCAAAAATAAATAAAAACATTTAAAAAATAAAAATAAAAAAAATTTAGAATAACTTGATCTGATTTTACATAGTCACTGTCTTATCATATCCACCTTAACCCCATTTTCAAATAAAATTTTTAGACACGGGCTTCCTGGGAAGACAGCTGTGACTCTTCTTTTATCTGTGAATTCAGGGTGAAGAAATATGTGTGCCTGGCATTTACCACCAGATCGCCCCCCACTAGCCTGTCCACAGAGAAGCCTATCGAGAGCAACTGTCAGTTCAAATAGATTATCTAGAGAGTTCCCTTAGCTTGCAGCAGCCTCCCCCCCACACCAAAAAAAAAAGAGGAAATCCTATAATAATTTAAACACACACACACACACACACACACACACACACACAAGTATTATGCGGGTAGTCCAGACATGACCACGGGACCAGACCTGGGGAGAGGTGTTCCCACTAAGAACCAGACAGCCAGTGAGCAAGATGGGTGTTATTCTTCAGCCGTATTCTAGAAGAAAGTTCTTATACTAAAAGGAGAGGTGAGTCCTTGTGGGAATGCAAAGCCATAAAATTGAGTTTTAGGATGGATTCCCCTCCTGGGAATTAACAAATCGCGGTATTTCTGAAGTTGCTGATTCCTGCATTATCCACCCTGGATCAGCCACTATTATGACTTCCAAGCATCCTCACACCTTCTACAGCTTTGTATTCTTCTTTTGAGGAAAGCACATCCTGATGCCCCTTTGACGTACTGGCACTTTACTATGTCAAGGTAGACAGAAGAGTTTTTGCCTTTTGATCCATCTAAGTTCCAAAGTAACAACCTCTCTATTCAGCTTATGCTTCCCCACCCCCAGAAGACAATAGGTCCAGATACACAAAGAGTACTTACTGTACTTATGGTTCAGATTTTCATCATTTTACGTGTGGATTTGCCATAAAATTGTTGTGTGGCAACTCCTCACTATGCCCCCGTATCTAGTCTCTCCTTCCTTTTTAGTAATGGAATCCTCTCCCTTAGTTTTAGGAGAGAACATACTGCCAAGTAGGAACTACATTTCCGAGCCTACCCTTCAGTGAGGTATGGATCTGTGCGTTTGTTCTAGCCAATGGGATACGAGCAAAGGTGATATGTGCAATTTCTAAGACACAGCTTTTTTAAAGCAAGTTGCTTCCCCTTACCACCACCCCCCACTTCTGGAAGAGCCTGTTGGACCAAGGGCTGGAAGACACAAGAGAAAGATAGGGGGAATCAACCCCTGAGCCTGGGTCCCTGGACCCACTAAGCAGTGCTGCCTTCCTGCCCTGGATTGCACCACCTATCGCTGGACTGTTATGTGAGAAATAAACATTCATCATATTTAAGCCACTTTATCTTGAGATCTCTTTGTACCTTAGCTATTATCCCAACTAATACACTCATCTTACTAAACTGTTTATCTAATGTCTTCCTTCCAGTTGGGTTACTTCAATTCAACCAACATTTTGTGGGAGCCTTACCATGTGGTGAGACAGTGTTTTTCAAAGTAGGGTTCCCAGACCAGCGGCATCATCCTCGCCTGGGAATTGTTAGATATGCTAATCCACAAACCTCTACCCCAGCCTTCCTGAATGAGAAGCTCTGGGGGTGGAGCTCAGCAGTGGGTTGTTTTGTTTTGTTTTGTTTTTAAGTTTATTTTGAGAGAGAGAGCACATGCTCATGTGGGAGGGGGACAGAGAAAGAGGGAGACAGAATCCCAAGCATGTGGGCCTCGAACTCAGGAAGAGTGAGATCATGACCTGAGCTGAGATCAAGAGTCGGAGGTTTAACCAAATGAGCCACCCAGGAGCCCCTCAGCAATCAGTTTTAACAAGACTTTCAGGTGCTCTGGACACATGTTCATGTTTAAGAGCCACTGTGCTGGGGGATAAAAAAGGGATAAAAACCAGCTTCTGTCAAGGAATTTACATTAGAGAGTAAAAGGTGCAAATGGATAATCAGTCAGAAAAACATAATTATCGCCTTGACTGTTGGCTTATTTTCCTGTCTCCTCCTCCTTTTCATCAGATTAACTCAAAATATTTAGCTTAGGTTGTTTTTGTTTACATATGCAATTGTTTATAAACAGCCTAAAAATTTAGGTCATATGAGTGTATGCAAATCCTAAAGGGGGAGATAACTGCAGTTACATTTGTCATAGGGTAAACAGAGATTTGATCATCAATATTAGAATTGATGAGGCTCTCCCGAAGCCAAGAAAGACAAGAGGAGGGAGTTCTTTTACACTGTGGGTAGTCAAATTACAGTACTTAGTTCCCTATGAAGGATTATATGGCCTAGAAATAAAAACAGGCAAGCATGGGTTAAATTCATGGGTGAGAAAGTCAGAAAATGGCATTGAGCACAAGTTAGGAAGGTTCAAATTATTCTCAAAGTCTCTGACGTCAGGGGGCGCCTGGGTGGCTCAGTCGGTTGAGCCGCCGACTTCAGCTCAGGTCATGATCTCGAGGTCCGTGAGTTCGAGCCCCGCGTCAGGCTCTGGGCTGATGGCTCAGAGCCTGGAGCCTGCTTCCGATTCTGTGTCTCCCTCTCTCTCTGCCCCTCCCCCATTCATGCTCTGTCTCTCTCTGTCTCAAAAATAAATAAACAAAAAGTTAAAAAAAAAAATTAAAAAAAAAATCAAATGACCATGGTATACAATCTGTTTAAAAAAAAAAAAAAAAAAAAAAGTCTCTGACGTCGGTATCCTAAAAGGAAAGTACCATCTTTACTCTACTTCTCATCATAATCTTCAGTGTTCAGAATTCTAGGCTAGACCGGACTAGGCCAAGGTGGCATCAGTGATGGTCTGGAAAGGAGAATACCCAGGAATAAAGACTCCTGTGTTTAGTGTGTTCCTATAAAACCTGGTCACACTTCAGATTTAACGGGTGATAAAGGTAGAGGAAATAAAGGAGACAATGGATGCAATTCATAAAAGAATTTGTTATCATTCCAGAGTAAGGTCAGTTTGCCATGACTCTTATTAACAAGAGAAGAGACAATCCAGATCATCGAAATCTGTAGATAACCAAAAACGACATGAAATATTATTATTAGTAAACACAGCAAACTGATCGTATGTCTTTGGCATAGGAGCTACACACTTTAGATAGTGCTAACATGTAAAATAAGTGTTGTATGTCCCCAAACTGCCAAACTTAGGCACGCTAGACTCTTTGAGATAAGGAAGGGGCAGCAGTTAGCATTGCCGAAAGCTCTGTGAGTCTTTAGAAGAAAGGGTTTGATTTCCCCACCAACTGTTAGGAACAAACAGAAGTTATTCTAGCCCTGGCTTAAACGTTTTCAAAATCTTCCAGTGTCTTTAAACTACCATCCAGTTTGGTATGAGACGATCACTTTACTTCCTTCTTTCCCTCCTTTTCCCCTTAAGGATATTTCGTCTTCTTCCCCCAAAATACTGTCAGTCAGGAGTTCTGTTCCAAAAAACATGGAGGCAAAAGCATTCAACAGTCTGTAGGTGAGCGAGCTCTTAATTGCATTTTTATTGAGAGCAAATTGAACTGTGTGGGCAGGCCAGAAAGGGACCCCTCTGTGAGGCTCCAGCAGCCCCACCATTGCACCCTTGCGAGGATTCGTGTTACAAGAATTACATCGTTGTGATCTGCTTCTGTTGGCTGACAAGGCCAAACAGACTCCTGGGTGTTGCAGGCAGGTTCACTCCTGTCAATCCTCAGGAACCTTCCAGAAGAGAGCTCATGTGGCCTCCAGAAGTCACTGTCTTTCTTCTTGTAGCTTTCGAATCTTTTACTAATTTAACATGTGGAGATATATTTGGCAAACTATAACAATATTTCATCTTCATAAACTTGTATAAAGCATAAGAAATCTTATCCCCATTGTACAGTGAAGTTTTCCCTGTGTACTTCGGCACTGACTAACCTACTTATCGCACTGGACATTTGCACCATAAATTTCTATTCATTTATTGTATGTGTCCTTGTTTGTAAGTGCCTCTGAGGGCACTGCAAAGTCATATGGCTTCACAAGACAGAGAACTATGTAAATTCATTAAATAGCTTAACAAATGTTTATTCAGCGCTTATTATGTGCCAGGCGGGATACAGTGGTGAACAAATAGACAGAAATCAATGTCTTCGAATTGACATTGTCGTGGGGAGAGACAGACAACAAACCAACAAGGAAAGCGAATTAAGTCATAAGGTGATGAATGATGTGGAAATATACAGAAAATGGGGGTGGAGTGTGTTATGGACTGAAATGTGGCTCCCCCTGCCACTCCCTAAAATTCCTATGTTGAAGCCCTAACCTCCAGCACCTGGGAATGTGACTTATTGGGAGATAGGGCCTTTAAAAGGGTAATTAAGTTTAAAATGAGGCTGCTAGAGTGCAATCTGGCTGGCGTCTTTATAAGAAGAGATTAGGACACACAGAAGGACATCAGAGGTGCTCTTGCACAGAGAAAGGACCGTGTGAGGACATAGAGAGAAGGTGGCCACCTGCAGGCCAAGGAGAGAGGCCTCAGAAGAAACCAAACAGGCTGACACCTTGATCTAGAACTTGCAGCCTTCGCACATTTTCTGTTGTTCAACAGTTGGTGGTATCTTGTTATGACAGCCCTACTAAACTCATACAGTGTGCTTGTTTTATTTTATTTTTTTTATGGGAGCGAGAGACACCGAGCATGAGCGGGGAAGGGGCAGAGAGAGGGACACACAGAATCCGAAGCAGGCTCCGGGCTCTGAGCTATCAGCACAGAGCCCGACGTGGGGCTCGAACTCATGGACCGCAAGATCATGACCTGAGCTGAAGTCGGACACTTAACCAACTGAGCCACCCAGGCGTCCCCAGTGTACTTGTTTTAAATAGGGTTATCAAGGATGGTTTCACTGAGGTTAATTTTTAAGCAGAAAACTGACTGAGAGGAGGAAGGCAGTGATGTCACCTCTGGGGTAAGACCCATCAGGACAGAGAATGTCAAACACAAAAGCAGGAGCGTGCTTGACTTGTTTAGAGTAGCAAGAACATTGCGGGTAGAGTCGGGTGAATGAGAAGGACAGCGGTAGATGAGGACGGAACTGGAGTTCAGCCAGGGCCTTACGGGCCATTGTAAGATTTGGGCTTTTCCTTTAGGGCCCTGGAATTGGAAAGCCATTGTAGGCTTAAGTTATAAAAGTTTCACGCTGGCTATTATGTTGGGAAATAGACTACAGGGGTCAGAGACGGACAAGGGAAGATGAGTTAGGGGGGCATTTTAATCATCCATATCAGAGGGGAGACTTGGAATAGGAGAATAGTGATGGAGGTGGTAGGACTCCATCCAATTTGGGATACATGTGTGAAAGCAGGGCTAAAGGGGTTTGCCGACAGATTGGTTGTGATATTTGAGAAGAAAAAGAAAGTCAAGGATGCCTTCATGCTTTTGACCTGAGAAGTTAGCGGCATGGCGTAGCTGTTTACTGAAAGGGGAAAGGCTGCAGGAAAAGCAAATTTGGAAAGATCAGGAGTTTGGTTTTGACATGTGGACATATTTAGCAGGCAGTTGGATATTTAAAATTAGAGGTCAGGCAGAGGGCCGGGCTAGAGATATTAATTTGGGAGTCATCAAGATGGGGACAGCATTTCAAGCCAGGAGTCTTGAAGGAATTTCTGCATGTGTGAGTGGGGACAGAGAAAAGAGGAGGTCCAAGGACAGATCCTGTTTCAGTGTGGAGGGAAATGAGAAAATATGAACCAAGGAGACTGAGAAAGAAAAGCCAACATGACAAAAGAAAAACCAGACGAGAGTGTTGCCATGAGAGTGGAAGACAAGCAAAAAGGCTGTTCTCCAGAAATGGACTGATCTACGTCTAGTCAAATGAGGCCTGGAAAGGACCACTGGATTTGGCATTGGGCCGGGGGGGACTGGTGACCTTGATCAGACCAGTGGGGGTGGAGGGAGGGGTCAAAAGTTGAATATTTTAAGGGGAAATGGAAAGAGGGAGATGGGAGGGAGTGACCTGGACAGCACTTACAGAAGTAATGCTGTAAAGGGAAGCGGAGAAATGGAACAGGAGGAGGTAGTGATATGGAATCAGGGGATGATTTTGTTATTTTTTAAGTGGGGAAAAATAATTGCATGTTTGTACACTGATGAGAATGATCCAGCGGAGAATGGAAATTTGGCGACGCAGGACTCAGAGGACAATTGCTGAAGGAACATCCTTGAGGGAGCGAGTGAGAAGGGATGGGATCCAGAGCACATGTGCACAGGCTGGAGCTACATGGTGGGGGGGGGGGCACGGAAGAGGAGGAAGAATAGATGGAAACGGGTACAGATGCATTTTTACAAGTGCTAGTAAAGCAAGTAGTAGAAAGTCTCTTTGTTGCCTCAGTTTTCTTAGTGAGATAGGGATCAAGGTCCACAGCAGAGAATTAGGACAAGGAAGGCCATGTTGGAGGTTTGAGGAGTAGGGGCAGTCATAGGGAAAAGGAAAGAGAATGTGCCAGGCAGGTGTAATGGAACCAGCAGGCAGCATTTATGGGCTCACTTGAGGCTCGTGAATTTATGAGAGCAGTCAATGCGGTTGATTATTTTGCTCCAGCCATATTGCACTGTGTGGGGGTAGGCAGAGTGTAGGGAAAGTTGCATTTCACCTTGAGCTGGGCTTTGCTCAGCAAGGTAACTGCAACAAAGGTCGAAGTGGCAAAGGATTTAAGTGTGTGTAACAATGGCCATAGCATCCAAACCAGGCAAGGGGGAAAGTGAGGATGCGAGGGGCGTGGAAACAGTGAAAAGATAGCAAGATCAGTTGATGAAAGGTCCCAGTGGTGTCCCAAGAATGGAAGGAGTGAGCTGAAAAGACAGGAGGTGATGGTCTAAGCTTGATTTCAAGCTTTGGGGCATGTAATTCTTGGTATTGGTAAAACGTGAGGGATGGCCTAAGGAATGGTTGTATATACGGGGTGGAAAAGATGACCTCTGGAGAAGAGAAAGTCAAAGAAGCTAGGGTATTATAAAGATTATTTACTTCAATGTGCAACCACTGAGACTGTGCCCAGAGAGGTACTGGAGAGGGGGCCAGGAATGAAATCTCCAAGAAATGGAAGGGAGTGGCCTTGGGAGTCTGTAGCCTGATGGCCCCAGTTCCCAGCAAAGGGTTTTAGGGAGGAATGAGGGATAATGATCTAGAAGTGGCAATGAGGAACAAAAGGGACACTTCCTCCACCTGTAGCTGCCAGTATTGCATCTCAGCTGGAGCATGAGACCCCTCCCTCCCCCACATTTCCAGCACCTTCTGGCAGCAGGCCTGGGCTGGGTAGAGACCACGGGTAGTGAGCAAGGTCGTTTTTCCTTGGTCTGCACTTCGGAAGATGACAAGGCCAGGAGGGCATTGAGAGACGGGTGGTTGGTCATTGGGTTGTTATTTCTTAACCTATAGATGATCCATCATCGTTTGAGCCCTCAACAGACTTGTAATTTCGGTGTGGCCCTGTTGGTCTGATTCTTAATCTAAAGCGTTTGGTTTTTGTTGTTGTTGTTTTGTCTTGTTTATTTTGTTTAGAGGGGCTGGGAAAGTGAGGGGCCTGACAGCTAAATTAAGTCTGAGTCCTCTGAGACCATTTCAGAATATCTCAGACACTTCCGAATAGGGAGGCTTCCTTGGAACAAATTCTCTCTCAAATAAAGAGACCCAGAATATCTGGGATTCTCCAGGCAGGCACCCTTTCTAGGAATCTGCTCTGACTTCCCGGGGCTGCCTCGTTCTGGAGCTCTGAAGCCCCTGGATGGGGGTGGGACTGACGACAGTTGCTGCAGGCCTCTGCTTGCTGTGTGTTCCATCCCAGGGACACCCTTAAAGTGACATATTTTCTCTAGGCAAAGATGTTGCTTTGCACCTGACAGTCCTAATTTTTAGAATTGGTTCCTTAGTTTGGGCAGCTTTGATTTCCAGAAGGGTACCCATATTAGCCAGCTAAGAGGAAAAGAGTACCGGAATACGTGGTGATGCTGTCTTAAAAGACAATAAATTGGCTCAGAAGCTATTCCTAAAGACATTTCCAAAAAAGGCATTCCAAAAATGTTTTGAGCAATCATTTGTATAAGAGAGAATCCCAGAATTTCTTCTTTGAAGGACAATCTAATTTGAATAAATTCTGGTATTTAAATATATATATCTGCCCCATTGCTCTCCAGTCAGCTTTCTACCCTTTAATCCTTTAAAGAAAATTTAACTGATCAAAGGGAAGTCCTGCCTTAGTGACAGTTGCCATTCACCATTGTAACAGGCAGGATGTGTGGCTGAGGTAGAAAATACTTCTGATTTGGTGGAGTTGGGACCAAACTCCACACTGTTCACTTTTTTTTTTAAGTTTATTTATTTATTTTGAGAAAGAGAGAGCACAAGCAGGGGAGGGGCAGAAAGAGAGGGAGACAGAGAATCCCTCTGTGTGTTCCATCCCAGGGACACCATTAAAGTGACATATTTTCTGTAGGCAAAGATGTTGCTTTGCACCTGACAGTCCTAATCCACACTCAGCGCAGAACCTGATGTGGGGCTCGATCCCCCAAACCGTGACATCACGACCTGAGCCGAAATCAAGAGTGGAACGCTCAACTGACAGCCGCCCAGGCACCCCCAACACTGTTGTTCACTTTCTAATTTAGCCAACATCCAATTCAAATACTTGAGACTTCTGAACATGTTAATGCAGAAACACAGTGAGGAATCAAAGGAGGAGGTACTCATTATTGGGAAGGCCAGCATTTTAAATGTCTGTGTATTGTGCTTTACATCTAGGTACAGGGTGGTAATGAGAGAGCTCCTTAAGAAAGCAGAAAGTCTTTCTATTTGGAAAGTCACAAGGAATGACAAACAACTTGACCTTGAGTGTCTACGTTTGCCATGGGGAAATTTTAAATGACAAAATACAAAAAGGGGTGGAAAACAGAAAGCTCCTTGAAATTGGGTTTTATGTCTCTTTTCATTACATAGTCTGACACAGGCACAGAAGCCTATGTAATACTTTGACTTCCTTGGGAAAATCCAATTGATTGGCACAGCTTTTCCAAAAATATAGCTTCCCTTGAGGACATATTAAGGGTGGCTCTTTCCCAGTTCTCTTTTGCCAAACAGCACACATTTATAGTAGAGGCTATCAAGGATGTACTTGGAATAAGGCCAAATCAACTAATGCCCAAGTGGATGGAACTTTTGGGATGATCTCATTAGGACCCACACAACCCCACTGAGTTAACCAGTCTTCACAGTTTACAATGACACAGCTAAGGAAAGCTGTGGGTGGGGGGAGTGGGGGAGCTCATATGGGAGAGTCATCTTCAGCTTAATTCATCCCCTTCTCTGTGTTTCACAGCCTCCTGGGGGAAGGTAAGGGGGGAGAGGATGTTGATTCTGGACAGAATCTGGGCGGGAGGAGATCTGACCCAATTGAAGGAGAAATCTGAACAGAAACTTCCCTACCCCTGGACCACTATATGTGATCCCTCAGGATACCTGGCACTGCCCAAAGGAATGTCTAAATGTTAAATTTCTCTTAACATTTCCTAACTTAAATTCAGTCTTCTCCTTCCCCTTACTCTAAGATAATGGATCAATAAACCCAGCAGGATATACTGAAAGTGTGTGTGTGTGTGTGTACATAAACAAAGTATTAACTTTGAGCCTCATCTCAATATGCTACCATCTGTCAGGAACCCCCTCCCCAAAAAGTAAACCCATTAACCAAGGTCAGTCCCTCACAATCCAGCAAAACTTGTTTTACTTTGTATCACACACTCAGTCAAGAAATGTATCTTGGAGGAGTGTTCAACTGAATGGCGTTAAATATCTGATCCCCTTTGTGCAGCTTTGTTTTATACTTTTCAATTTGTCCATTCACGCAACAAATATTTCTTGAATGTTCTGAGCAAGGCACTACGCTGGGCACAGAGAAAGCCATGGTAAACATGGTAACGTATCAAGGATATTAATACTGATCAATAAAGCCCCCTAAAAATGATTCCTTGTGAAGCATTCCAAACAAATGGTTTTTAAACTTTGGTTATTATCTTCCCTTTCCTCTCCCAATGTGCCTTTCCAATCCTACTATAAAAGTACTGAGGGGTGCCTGGGTGGCTCAGTTGGTTAAGCGGCCGACTTCGGCTCAGGTCATGATCTCGCAGTCCGTGAGTTCGAGCCCCGCGTCGGGCTCTGTGCTGACAGCTCAGAGCCTGGAGCCTGCTTCCGATTCTGTGTCTCCCTCTCTCTGACCCTCCCCCGTTCATACTCTGTCCTCTCTCTGTCTCAAAAATAAATAAACATTAAAAAAAAATTTTTTTTAATAAAAAAAAGTACTGAAAGTATTTTGGTGGAGTGAAATATGAAAAAAAAAAACAACAAAACAAGTTTGTGGTGTAAAAGGATAAATGAAATTGGCACTCTCTTCTCCTCTTAGAAACATGAGGACTCTGCCTGCTCTGGGGGTTCCTGTTCTTTTGGGAGCCCTCAGCTGGTCTTTAGCGGCAATGATGACATAAAGGAAAATTACATTCTGATGCAGAATTCAGCCCCTTCATCTTTCTCCTTTCTCTACAGCATGAAGCTAGGGGCCCATAGAGGATCTAATATCAAAAGGAAGAGGGTAATACCACTACATGGAGAAAAAAAAATAATTACCAAATTTCCTGAATAGTAAACAGCTTTAAAAAAAGAAGAAGTTGAACCCTTTGATAGCTTGGCCCTTGGTCGGCCTGTGAATGCCTTAAGGATTATATCATCAGACTGACTCCAGCAGCCCGTGCTATTGTTTCAGAAGGAGGAAACAACGAAGAAGGGGAGGGAGAAAAGGGGATGGGTGGGAGCAGGTCCGTCCTTAGGGAGGGGAGAGTTTGATTTTGAAGATGCAGTTATCAATGTTAGTGGTTGTGAGGCCAGAAAGACAAATTGAACAATTTCTCAGCGTCTGTGGAAAGGAAATTTCTCAGGGCCCTTCCTCCTTTTCTTGGGGGATTAACGTAAACGTTTGGATTCAATAACTTTTCTACCGCAGATGACATTAGCTCAAAAGAGAGATAAAGCGACCTCAAGTTGCCCAGGAAAAAAAAAAAAAAAAAAAGTCATTGCTGTAAACTATCACCTGGGGGCAGTCTTGTGACTGTTAAGTTTCCTCGGCCCCATTCTAGTAGGGATTTCACTACTTTTTTCCTTCAAGTGCTCAGTTTCTTTATCTGAGGTTGAAGAGTGAGAAAAAAGGGCAAAGGGGAAGGAGGCTCGGGAACTAAGCCTCACACCCTCCCGAGTCAGGCGGGAGGCGACACCCCGAGAACGTGCAGGAGGTTGAGAACAGTCACAAAGATCTTCCTTTGCGTCTTTGAAATGGAAAGCCTCAGAAGCCGAGGAGGCGGCGGGGTGGGGGCCGCAGACGGCGGGTCCTGGGATACTAACGACCCCCGCGCTGACCGCAAGGGCGAGTGGCCCGGGATTCCCGAGATTCCGGGAATTTACGGAGACTCCCCCCAACCCCGACCCCTGCACACACGCGTCCCCGCCTCCCTGCCCCACCGCGCCAGGCCTTCCCCGCGGGGGCCGAGACGCCCTGGCTCCGGCCCATGACCGCACGGGGACTATTTAGCTAAAGGGTGGGGGGCGTGGACCGTGCGGGGCGCTCACTGACCAACGTGGTCACTCCAGCTGCGGCAGCCAGGCGGGCCCCTCTCTGGCTGCAGCCACGGCGTACAGGCCGTAGCTTACCAGCCAGCGCGCTCCTTGGCCCGCGCCGGGGGAGCCTCCCGGCCCGAACCTGGGCATCCACAGCCGACCCCCAGGGGGCAGAGCTGGCCCAAGGCCGCCCGCCTCCGCCCACGGCCGGCCGGGGACGCGCGTCGCAGCGAGGCAGGCCCCGGGCTCACAGGCCGCGCCCTTGACAGTCAGGACGCGAGGCTGTCTGAACCCCGCGTGCCGTTTCCGACGGGCTTCGTGTCGTAGCATTAAGAGCACCGAAGACCTGGGCTAGGGGCTCCAGTCGGTGTAAGGGAAGCCGAGCGCAGCCTCCCCCCGGGCCGCGGGCCCCAGCGCGGAGCCTAGAGGGTTCTGTCCCTCCGCGTGCGTGTGCTGGGGCGGCCCGGGAAGCGGCTGAGCGCCAGGGGAGGCGGGCGTGCGAACCGTGAGAGTGTAAAGCAAAACCTGAGAGCCCCGAGCCCGAAACAAAGCCAGATCCTCGCTCCACAAACCAGCGGCGGGGAGCCCGGGTTTACGAGGGAGGACTTCCTCAAGACTTTACCTCCCCCCACAGGCCCACCGTGCACGCAGAACAAGGGGGCACCCGCAAAAGTCGGGAAGAGGGGAAGCCGGCTGGAGGACTTGGCCTCGGCTGCACCGGGAGCCTGCTCCGGAGGCCTCCTCGGGCCCAGGACCACACGCCGTTCGGCGCGGCGCGAGGTGGGCGATCCGAGCGCCGGGGCAGCGCCCGCAGGCTCCACGGAACTTGCGGCGCGGACCCATTTCTCCGGAGTTGTGCCCCGAGGGACAGGCCCTTAGTGGAAAGGAGGGAGAGCCCGTCGCTTTTCAAAATCTTTTTTAAAAAGCAAAAAACACAGTTAAAACTCAAGACGTCTTCCCTCCCTCCCCCTGCTCCCGAAGACAGGGAAGAGGAGTATCTGGGTTAGGGTGGACGAGGGGCCTCAGTTCTGCATCTCGAGCCCCACAAATAAGGCGAGGGGGCCTTTTTGCCCCCTCGCGGGCTGCCGTAGCCGCCCTCGCGGCCCGCCCACGTGGGGAATCCGCGCGGCGCGTGGCGCCGGGACGAGCCCCCGCGCTGAAACTTCTCGAGGGGGGCACGGGGCGCCGGAGGGCTCCTGCCGAAGCCTCCTCGGGGTCCCGGAGAGCGTGCAATCCGCGGAAGCCTCAGTCCGAGAGGCGCGCTGCGACGCGGGGCTGGCTTCCTAGAGGGCCCCGGCCAGGGGCTCGGCCCCGCCGCTCCCACCCCACCAACCTTTCCCTTCTTCCCCTCTTGCGGCCCCACCCGAGTTCCGTGCGGCCCTTCCCGCCTGGGACAAAGGCAGGCGTAGCAGCCTGGGCTCCCGTCGGAACACCACGGACGTGCCCGAGTCGCACAAGGAGTTCCTCCGCTTCGCTGGGTGGGGACCGAGCCTCACCTAGAAGCCTCTACTCTCCTCCGCGACGAGTGGCAAAGCGAAGGGCTGCGAAGGGTGCGTTGGGCACCGCCCGCTTCCTGCGCTAGAGCGGCGGCCGGCCGGACTCCCTTTGCCCGCCTAACTGCAGCGCCGGCGGGCGGCCGGGGTAGTCAGGCAGCCTCGCTGCCTCTGCCACCGGCCCGCACCACTTCGGGCCCTGCTGCTGAACCCGGGCCGGGAGGGAAGCTCGCGGCCACGCCGGCTGGTAGCCGCCTGGCTTTGCAATTTAGCGATCCAGCCCGGAAGGGGTGTGAGCGTGTCTCACCTGTACAGGTGCAGTGAAAATCATTGCGCGCGTTTAAGTCCGAGGCTACATTTCCAAAAACTAGTGACAGAAACAAGAGCGATGTTCAGGAGAGGAAAAGCCGTTTGCTTCATTTGTTTAAGGTGAAAGTGAAAATGTTTGCAGCTTGACAGAGCTGGAGGATTTTCTCTGCCGTGTGGTTCACTAGATAGAGCTAAGGCGGATGGGCAGTTAGGGAGGTCGCGCGCAGTTTACACTTCCTCGGAATCCTTAGGAGGAAGGGCTCTCGTTCGCAGTGCCCTCTCATCACTGCCTTCGCGTTGAAAGAATTGTACCCGCCTCGGCCGTTGGAGTCGGGTGTGCTGGAGCGCAGCCACATCTGGACGAGTTTGGGTGACGTTCAACCCCCACCCCTGCCTTTGCCCCCAATCCCTCCAGCGGCATTATTTTCCGTGGCATCTAGTGGCCGGCTTTTCTGTCTTTTGGGGCATTTTACCTTCCTCCCTACTCCTTTGTCACACTCGACCCTAGTTGACCAAACACAAAGGAGGGGTCGCTTCCAGACGGAATCCCCATATTAGTACCTCTTTGCTTGGCTTAGATGGTAGGATTCGAAGTCACTACCCAGGAATATGCTTGTACGTGGGAATGCCCACGCCAAGCCTGCTAAGCCTTGTTCCCGCATGCCTCAGAGAGTCGGAGCATTCAATACCGGGTAGTATAGACCGGATTTTGACCGACTATGCCATGAAACCACAGGCCACTGGCTCACTTGCTGCTTCCCGTCCAGGATAGGTCACACACTGATAAAGCAGATAAGTTAGCAAGGACACATGAAAATGACTGCTAAAAAACTAAGTGATATTTTGAGCCTACTTGCAGAATTTCTGAATTTGGGAAGTAGGGAAAACAAAATACACTCTCCTCCCATTCTGCTTTTGTTGTAGGTGTGATTGCACTCTGTGCAAATGACTTGGTATAGTAATGTAATAATGTGTGTTTTTGTGTGTACATATGTCTGTGTGTGTGAGGGTGATATTGAAGTGTGTACCTATGGAGATTGCCCTAAATCAGTCTCTCCTCTCTGGCGTATGAACTGAAAAGAAATTCTTTGGTTGCAGGGTTTATGATTCACAGCCTCCTTAGACTGCTCCTGGAAGGGGAATAGGCTTTAGGAATGGCAAGCGTTATTTAAAAGGGATTTAGCACATTCTGCTTCTCAGCATTTCCCCCAAAGGTAGTAGGACTGGAAGTTGGAGCTCAAGGCTGCCCCTCCCCCACTTCCACAAGGGCACAGGAGGAAAAGTGTGAACTCCTAGGGCGCCAGCAGACTCGTTACCACCTCTGGCAATGACCCAAAGTGTGTGTGTATCTTGAAGTCTGAGCCCCCATCACTCTGATTGTTCAGAGCTGAAAGTTCACAAACCTGCCATGAAGCCAAATCACAGTTTGCTGGATGAATTTGTACACACACACACACACACACACACACACACACACACACACATCTTTACCAAGGAGAACTTAGTAAAATGTCCTGCACATGGTAGACATGCAGTGATTATTTGTTGAGTGAATGAAGGAACTCATTTGTATATTTATTGTTTCCAAGGCAATTTTTAACTAAATAGACTTGTATATGCATATGTAATGTATATGTAACAAAGAATCGTATGCCCCGAATATAGGGGGATTTTTGTATCTGTCCCTTCTTGCTTTCCAGTTTTCGCAAGCAAACCCCTCCCCCAAGTCCCTGGGTGAGGCACAGGTCTCTGCAGCTAGTTGGTAAACTTATCCGTCTCCCACCAAAGCCTGTCAGTCAGCCAGTAAAAGCAAATGCGTTGCTTTGGTCACGTCCTTACTTCCCTCACAGATCACACTCATGTTTCTATAAAGGTTTTTCAGCTAATTTCATGCTGCACACCCCCACATTCCTTTATACTCTCTATAGGTGGTATAGTGCTTGGGTTTCACAGGCCTGCAAACAGGCAGGTCGCCTCTGTTAACAGACCCAGCCTCAGTCAGCATTTTCAGAGAGTGGCCCAAGTTCCCAGGAAAGCTTGGATCTTAATATGGGAAAGGATTGCCAGTTCCCCGGAAGGAGAGAAGCCACTGTTCCCGGTCTGGCTGAGACTCGCCTCACGCTCTAGGTTTGTACTACAAAAACATGTATTTAATCGCAATTCTGTGTGACTTCAGAAATTACAAGCCTGGTGCCTCAGAGAAAAGAGTCCAGTGCCAGGACCTTTTGAGCCCAGTGGGTCTCACTCTCGCTCTCCAGTGGACCCCAATTCATCATCCCTCTGAGGGAGCTGGAGGACCCTTTTCTGTGCCCCGGCCAGCCTGCTGCCACCTGGAGGATGAGGGTACCCTCTTCCTCCTGTTTCCCCCACACCCTTTTTGAGAGGTAGCAAGTCGGAAGAAGTAGCCCACCAGTGACCTGATCACTGTAGGACACGAACCCAGCTAATTTCTGCCCTCTCCGAACAGACTCTGCCTGAGACTGAAAGACCCAGGACAACAAGGACAAAGACCCTCTCCTTTCCCCTCTGCTCTCCCCTTCCTCATCCCCTACCCCTTCCCTCACTGCCCCTCCTTCCTCCAGCTTGTGGAAGTCCTGGAGGACCTGGAGGGGAGCTGTCTCTAAAGGCTTTGCCTCCAGGGCTGCTGCCTGCTTCATCAGGAAGGAGAGTGGGGTCGGGGACAAGAAAGGAGTATTTTTTAAAAAATTTGTTAACATTTATTTATTTTTGAGAGACAGAAAGAGAGAGCATGAGCAGGGGAGGGAGAAGGGAGAGGAGGAATACAGAATCGGAAGCAGGCTCCAGGCTCTGAGCTGTTTGCTAGCACAGAGCCCGATATGGGCCTCGAACTCACGAACTGTGAGACAATGACCAGAGCTGAAGTTGGACGCTCAACCGACTGAGCCACCCACACGCCCCCAAAAAGGAGTATTTTTTTTTTGAGAGAGAGAGATTGGAATGGGCAGAGAGAGAAGGAGAGACAGAACCCCAAGTAGGTTCTGCACTGATAGTGCAGGGCTCAAACCCACAAACTAGGAGATCAGGACTTAAGCTGAACTCAGGGGTCAGAAGCTTAACCGACAGCCACCCAGGCACCCCAAGAAAGGAGTATTTAAAACTCCACTAAAGCCAAACTGAAATGGCAGCTCATTGGGGACAACCTGGAATGTTTCAGCCCCCACCTCTGCCCCACAGGAAGGATAATACCTCCTCTTTTAATGAGATGAACAGTGATCAGGACTCAGTGGGGTCAGGAGAAAGGGACCTGCAAACTCATGGTGGAGGGGAGTCTAACTTGTTTTTCGCCTGCACTGCTAGAAAAATGTCTAACTGTGCTTGCCTCTGGAGTTGCTCCATGGTGAGCAGTCTCCAGGAACAGGCCTGACCCAGAGCATGGCTCTCCCAAGTGAGGCCTTGAATTTGGGTCAGGACACTTGTGATCCTCCGTTTCCTCACCTGTCTGCCCCACCCACATCAGAGGCTAAGGCCCAGAGGGGCCTTGCTATCTGCTAGCGCTTTACGGTTTGTAAAGAATGAAAGTGGTGACAACCCAAAGGCCAGTCTAGCTCAGGGATCTGGGCAGCCTGCCGCCTGCTGCCTTCTTGAAGTTCTCCCAGGGCTGCTTTCTGAACCGCCTTTAAAATAAAAAAATAAAATAAATAAATAAATAAATAAAACGAAATCAAACCCAAGGCAACAGTGTTGAATCAGCTGTTCATTCTACCTGACCCGCCCCCGATGTGATCTACAGCCACGATCACTAATGGTCACCTAGGGACAAATTAAAGAATTGAAAATGCTGAGCTTGAGAAGCCGAATTCCTTACACTATCTGGAGTCGTTAATCACCCAGCAGAAACTAGCCCAGCAAGCAGGAAAAGTGGCTAGAGGGACAGAGAGACAGTGCAGGTCTGTGCGCTGGTGTTCGAGGGGCTCAGGTGGAGAGGTTTCAATGCAGTTGTGCTCAGGTGTCCGATGTGCTCCGAATGAGCGCCACGGGTGACGGTCCCCAGAAACCGTTAAGCTCTTTGGGGCTGCTCTAATAGGCTTAATTTTGCAAATAAATGTGGACTTGATAATCAAGAGATTTGTGCAAGGTTAGTTCGCGACTTGATGGCCCAGTGAGTCGGGTCCACTCCCGCACGTATCTATTTCCCAAGAAAAGGCAGCTGTTTGTTTGTTTGTTTGTTTTACCCAATGTGGTGAGAAGAACAGGAGATTGCGTTCAGTGTCCCTGGGCCTCTCCGGAATCCACCTCTGAGGGCAAGGCGGGGTTAAGGGTAGTGCAAGTAGCAAGAAGGCGCGTGCCTGGGAAAGTGGCACCCTGGAGCCTTGCAGAGACAGGAAAGCAAGTATCTGCGGGGTGGAGGAGTCTCACTTCTGTGCGGACAAGGAAGGGGAAGCTTCCCCACCCACCACTATCCAGGGTGGTCATCGCTACAAAATTCAATATCCAGGAAGCCTGGCGCTTCGGGTCGGTAGTCTGGCACCAGGTCTTCCAAGCAACTAGCGCTCTCCCAGGAAGCAGCCGCTGCCTGAGCAGCCCCTCGCCCGTCCGGGAACCAAGAGTCCAGGCCTGGACACCCCCTTCTCCCGGGGCCTCGACGCCGGTGGCGCAGCACCCTGAGCGCGGCGCGGGCGAGCGCGGGCGCTGCGCTCTTCCCTCCTCCCGGCGCCCTGGAGGTGCAGGGCTTCCGGTCACCGTCTCCGGCAGGCAGGCTCTGGGGTCTGGGCGCCTCCGCGGCCTGCCCAGGCCCGCTCTTCCACTCGGTCCCCCAGTTAGCCGCGCTTCTCAGTAGCCCCAAAGCTATACAGACAATTTGTTTAGTGAAGCTCCTCAGACAATGGAAAGTTACGAGGTTTCCTGGATGTTGTGTTCGGGAGGCGGGGCCGGGACCGCTGAAGGCGGTTTCCCCAGCCCCGTTCCCCCCCTCTCTGCCCCCCTCAGCCACCGGGCAGCAGAAAGAGGCGGCCAGCCTTCTCCTGCCCTTCAGCTGGAGAACCTACGGCTGCCGCGCCCGCCACCTCTGCACCTGCCAGGCTGAGGTGAGATGCCCGGCGCGCGCGGTGAGGGCGGTGCGCACAGGCCAGCGCTCAGCTGCCGGAGCTACCGGGGCGACAACCTCTAGTGATGGGCGGGAGAAGGGGGGGCGGGGGGGGGGGGGGGGGGGGGAGGGAGGGAATCACCCCTCAGGGAGTGGGAAGAATAAGAATTTTTAGGTGACCTGGGTAAAAGGTCCCATGTCATTTTGCTTCTCGAAAACTCAGGACCAGTGAACGAAGTTTTAGGGACCGTGGTTTTCTTATCTAGGATTGAGAATAACATCACGCTGTCCCCACGCCCCAGGGGAGTGACAGCTCTCTGATCGGAGGTGCAGTCCCGAGGGCGGCTGGGGAGAGACGGAACCCAGGGCGGGAGAAAGCAGGCGCTCTCCCATCCTGCTGTGGCAGGAAAAGCTGACATTTAAAACCTCAGAAATGGCCACGCAGGGGCAACGGCGGTCAAGTACAGTCGAGGTGCTATTGCGCGCTTGGTCTTTCCAGGAAAGGAGAGACCGCCGCGGCGTGGGGGCAGCCGAGTCTTCCGGCTTCCCGCGGGCCGGCCCCAAGGGGCGCAGGGAGCCCAGTGGGGACGTGGCGGTCCTGCTACGCGCCTTTGCTCGGGAGGTGGGTTCAGCAGACGCGCGAGAAAAAGCCCTCACCTCTGCCGCCCGGCTCCACGAGAACCTGGCGGCGAAGGCCCAGAGGCGGCCGGCCCCTCCCTGGGATTCAACCCAACCTGGATTCAGCCTCTTCGGCCGCAAAAACTCCCAAGCCCCGCAGCCTCGCCGTGCACCTCTCGCGGCTTCCAGCGCTGGGGCCCCCGCACACTTCCGAGCTTCTGGCGTGGCAGCCCCTGGCTTCCCTTAAGGAAGGCGCGAGGGGGCCCAAGGGAGCTCCGGCCTAATCGACCAGGACCGCATAGTCTCCCAGTGGACCTTAGAAACAAGCCCACGATCAAGATCCTCGCTACCTTCTGCCTGGAAAGCCCGGGACTGACCCGAGTCCCCGAATAAGCCGAATCCTAACCTAGTTGTCCCCAGTTTTTCCCGCAGAGCAGAAGAGACCTGCCAGCCTGAGCGCAGAGGGAGCTGACAAGGAGCCTCTCTCTGGCGGCTACTTGGTAGGAACTTGGCGTTTTGCTGGCGTCTCCGCGTTTTATCCGCGTATTTGGTTGACCCTACGGTCGGTGATTAGCCACCCAGGCCCTCCCGCTCACCACGCCCCTGTGCGGCCCGGGAGTCAATGTTTTGGCAGGAGCCTCGGGGGCTCTGAACGTCTTGCGAGCGAGCGGAGTTGGCGAAGGCAAGGTTTCTCCACGCGCCCAGAACGAGCGCCGTTACGCGCTTCCCCGCTGCGCACCCCGCGAAGTTGGAGGAGGAAGAAAATTTTAAATACATTGGCCAAAATTCATTCTTGAGAGCACTTTGAAGTTGGCTAACTCGGACTGCGCTACTCTGCCCCGCTCCCTCCCCCAACTCCCTGCGCAGCCAGATGCACCAGAAAGCGGCACTTTGATCTTGCAAAGCAGTAATTCACATTTCTTTTTTTTTTTTTAATTTTTTTTTCTGTAAAAAAGATGATGGGACCGGGGTGAACATAATACAATTCCACGGGCGCGCGGTTGAGGAGCGGTTTTCTGGGCCGGGCCAGGGCTGGGCCCGGGATGCCGGCACATCTGTTCGCCCGGGTTTGCCGCATTCCAGGCTTTTTTCTTCCTCTCCCTCGGTGGACCGGTCCGCGTGATTCACCTCAGGCAGGAAGCTGGGCTTTATTTGTCTTTGACCTGGAGATGCTAGGAGAGGTGTGGAGAGGTTGGCCGGGGCGGGGGTGGGGAGTTGCCGTTGGAAAAGCTCTGAGGCTTTCCTTGATTTGAATTGGAAGAGAGGGGAGGAGCTCAGAGAGTAAAAGCGCCTCCTGCCTTCCAGCGAAGAACTCGGTACCCTCTACCCTCTTCCTTGCCAGGAAAGAGGTGAGGGCAGCTGCAGACTCTGTGGGTGCAGGGCCAACATCAACCCGTACCGTCGGTCTTTCCCGCCACAGGGATTTACTGAAATAAAACCGACGTGCAACTTTGTCTGGCACTTTGCCTAATAACCTCAAATTGGATTAAGTTCTCGAGAATACTAAAGTCGGTACAGCGCCAAACACGGCGGGTTCCCCACCGGCTCCTCCCACCCGCACACCCGGCAGACAGGTCCTCCCTTTTCTGCCCAGGTCGACCAGGCAAACTCCCACCGCTCCTGGGCCCGCTTGGAGACTCTGGTTCCCTGGGGTCCTCAGCCCGCCAGACCTTTCTCCCCATAACTGGATTCTCTTTCTCTTCTCCAAGTGGAATCTCTTCTCTTTCCTCCCTCTGAGACCTGGGGACTGCCTATCACACACGTCAGAGCTTGAGGAAGCAGTGCAGGAGGCCACCCATCTTCAGTCTGCAGGCTGGTCCCACTAGGCCAATGGGGTCTCTGTGGGAGTCTGGTTTGTGCTAAGGACCCTAACTTAGGCGGTTGTCCTGGGGGGGGTCTGCTCTGCAAGAGTTACTTACTTGGAAAACCCATTCCAGGCCCCCTCGCTAATCCTGTCCTGCGTCACCCTAAATCCCACTTTGGGAAGGTGGATCAGAGTGGGGGGACCCTAATTTCATGCCCATGCCGGGGTTAGGGTTTCAGGAGATGAGGTAGTCCTGTCCTCTTTCCTTTGATTTTTCTTTTTCTTTTTCTTGTTTTCCTCTTCTTTCCTTTTGTTATTTTCCGTTTCTTTTCTTTCTCTCTTTCTCTCTTCCTTCAGTTTAGTTTCCTCCTTCTAGCCTTCCTTCCCCTCTCATGTTTCTCTGGCTCTTGTTTTCTGTAGACTCCCAGTCCTAAAAGTTCCAGTCAAGTTTCTCAGGCTGTAAGGAGGCCACTGTCAACCTGCCCACCCGCACTGGTAGACCCCGACAGAGCCTGTGGGCCGCATGGGGAGCTGGGAATAAAACAGAAGCCGGCCATCTGAGAGTGGTCAAGGGCCTCCCAAGGGCCTGAGGCAAAGGCCCAGGAGAGGGACTGGCTCCCACCGCACATTCCTTTCCTCTCCGTTGCTCTAACACCCCCACCCCCACTCACTCACCTCTCTCTCCAGCCCACAGGACACGTGTGAGCTCTGCTTCCAGTTACAATGTAAAAATTCAGGAAAAAGTAGATGGAAAGGAGACAAGTGGGAGTCCCCAGTAGGGAGAAGAGTGGGCTCAGTCAGCTGGTTGAGTGGAAAAGTACATCTGTGGTGCTGAGGGAAACTCCCCGGCAAGAGGGGCAGGGGCGAACGTAACCAGTGAGGGTGCAAGGCAGGCTGGAGAGCAGCACGGAGCCTGTTATCTGGGGGAACATCCACACCAAGGCCCGGGCACACAACACTACGTTGCCTCGACAGGAGTTTTCATTCGGTGTTTGCTCAAAACAAGTCTGCGAGGGAGGCTGGATTTGCCATCAGTGGGAGAGAAAAAAATAGCCCAAGAAAAGAGGCTGCCAACATTCCACCAAGAAACCAACGTTGGGAAAAGGGGAAAAGGAGAGGGATGTTCGGCCTGAGTTTCACCCTCTTCCTTCTTTCTGGATCCCACAGGAAGTGGCTGGCTGGGGCCAGTGCCCCAGGGCCATCCTTGGGACTGTTCTCCAAAACGCTTCCTTCGCACCCTCCGCCCCAACTCCCCAGGCCTGGGTGTGGGAGGAAGGAGTCAGACCTGCAACCTGGGTGAAGGGAGGAGGCTGCAGTCCCTGGGCACAGAAACACGATCAGACTCAGTGACTCTGAGTCCCACAGAGTCTGAAGGTTTCCGGGGACTTTGACACATCACTGCCAAGGTGCATCCTTTGAGAGGTGGGGACTTCGATGATGAATCTGTCTCCTGCCCAAGCCCGCTGGTCGGTGGCTTCACAGGGAGCCCTTCTTGGGCACCAGGGCCCTCTATTTTACTTCCCTCTCCCACCAGATTAAACTAAAAAGCTGTTTCTCCCAAGCCGAGCTTTTGCTTCCAAACTCCAAAGTTCTCTCTTATGCTGGGCCCCAAGGCCCTAGGAGTTTTCCCTCTCTGAGCCCTTTTATGCAACAATCTGATATCTGGGGCCTCAGCTATTTTGAGGAATAAACTGCTGATACCAGTCAATGCTGGGGCCACAAGACCTGTTCCTTATTTGCATTTTAAACAGACCTGAGCTGTAGAAATGGGGACTAAAATATACTATGGACCTCAGAGTTGAACCCTGTGAATAAGTGTTTTGAAGGGGGGGGGGAGGTGGGAGGAAAACTCACTTTGAATACCTTTGAGGGTCCACCATAGGAAACAGCCTCTCCCTGGTGGCCTTCCAGTTGCAGAAATGGCTTCCCTGCCAGATCAACACACTCTGTTCTCGGGAAACTTCCAGTCTGAGGGCAGAGGTGGTCTGCAAGACACTGGCTGCCATCCACCACTGGGTGGACAAAGTCCACTGGGGAAGGACAGGTGTTGGAACTGAGCCGGGGTGGGGGGTGGGGGGCTCTGCTGCCTCCTAATTGAGCAGTTACCATCCCCTGCCCCCGAAGTGTCTTATGGGAGATGTGCGCCTGGGGGAGGGGCAGGCGGTGTGCAGGCAGGAAGCCTTCAAGGAATAGGTGGTTTGAGGGGGTTGGACCAATAAAGGATCCGAGCTTTAAAAGCCTATGGCGCTAAAGCGAAGCCGCCCTGGCCGTCTGGGCCGCGCCAGGAGGGAAGGTCGGGGGCTGGCAAGTCCGAGGGAGACATCCGCTTGAGGCCGGTCCTGCGGAGAAGCCACGGGCGCCCACCGGAGCTTGGCAGCTTGATCTTAGTTGACTGAGCCCCGCCAGAGACGGCAGCTCCCGATTCCCATCCCGCGTGGCTGGTGGTGTTTTATCTTCTCTGTTCAGCACCCGTTGCGTTTCATCCCCGGGAAAGACCAGATGGAGCTCCTTTTATCTCCTTGCTCACAGGGTTGCTGCGCTCAGGCTGAGAAGGCCTTCTGTGTGCATTTCAGATGGGGTGGGCTTTTTTCTACCTCTGTAAGCCAACTCTATCGGTGCCGTCTTCCCCACCCCTGCCCCCTTAGCCGGGGTCACTTCACGGCAGAGACAAACTGGGTGTGTGAATTGCACCCAGAGAGGCTGTGGGTATAGGGATTAAGCATTCTGGCTCTAGAGCTATAATACCTGCACTGAAAGCTGTGAGACCCAGGCCAAGTTATTTAACCCCTTTGTGCCTCAGTTTTCTCCCCTGTAAAATGGGCCTGGTAACACTAGTTCTTGGTTCACAGAACTTGAAGTGGGTGGAATGGGTTAGTTTAGGTAACACGCTTAGCACAGGGCCTGCCACAAAGTAAAAAAGGCTCAGTTAATATTAGTCCTTTGTAAGTGGTGCAGAATAGAAAGAGAGGAGATACAAAATGAGATCTGATGGCGTGAGAGGAAGACTGTGGAAATACATGCTTCTTATCTTTTCTCTCTGATTTTCCTGGAAGTGGGGGCCTCTGGATGGCAATGCCTCTGCTGTTTTTCGAGTTGGGTCAGAGGTTCTCATTTCCTGCGAAAGCAATCTCGAGAACAGCAGCACTGGGGGCAGGTGTCAGTGGTGCCATGACCCACCCTGGTGCCACTGCTCTCTGCTGCTGCCCCGCCAAATCCCCAAACCTCTTGGGCCTTTGGTGCTGCAGACACAACTGAGCTCTGGGCGACTATGGACGCACCCGTTTGTTCTGCCCGGGCAGCGCCTTCATTTGCCTGGATCTGTGGGCTGTCCTGTGAAGTGTTTGGAAAGTATGTAAAGTTAAGCAAATATTTTTCCTGATTAGGGATAGATAGCTTTCCTTGCCCCTGGCTTTTTGGGGTACTTAGCTGTGAGCCAGAGTGCAATGCCTCCTGCGGCTGTTTGAATGCCTCCAGCGTGGGACTGCCTCCCCCATCCCCAGCGGTAGGCCCTGTAACGGGCAGTGTTGGCCTCTCCACAGACACCCATCGTGTGTCTTTGCTCTGAAAGACCACTGGAATAGACAACTATATATATAGTAGAACATATAGTAGAGCATATAGTATATATATATATATATATATAGAGAGAGAGAACTATATATATGCATGTATTTGTAATTAGTCTTATATGATATGGTATATGTTTTATATATAATCATAACATATAATAACACATATGTGTGTATATATGTGTATACATATATATACATATATACACATACATACACATATCTTTTCAAGGCTCCTTTGCTGGGACAATGGGGCTCCCCGTGTTGGTAATCTCTCTATGCCAGCTCCCTTCCAAGTCACCAGGGATGTGATGCACATCACTCATGAGTTCTGGATATTTTTCCACCCCTTTTGATTTGGTTTCACTCAAGAAGGGTGGAAGGAGGCGGCTTATGAATTATGGACCAACACGAATAAAAAGCCTCCCGTGACCTAGCTCACACGCCTCTCCCCAGCTCCTGCTTCCCCAGCCGGGGGGCAGAAGCAAGCGTAGGTCTGGCCCTACCTTTGCAGGATTTAATTCCCCAACCGCTCCTTGGAGCTGTGCGGTCAGAGAGCTGTTTTTCCACTCTTTGTGTAATGGACAATTCGTTCCTCACTCCTGAAGAGGGAGAGATTGATCCATAAGGAGGCTGTAAAAATCTACTTGTCAGCTTAGCTGGTGCCGGCTCAGGCCCAGCCGGCTTGCCTAGTTCTACCAAGGACGTTTTGCTCCTGGGTGGCCAATTTTTATTAGTGACAAGTGAAATCCAAACACACTTCTGGCAAAAAAAAAAAAAAAAAAAAAAGCCTTTAGCTGGTGGTTGTCGTGGGCGGGACCCATTTCGGTGCCCTCCTCACTCAGTCCCCAACCCCGAGCCCAGGAACCTCTGGTATCCTCTTTAGGTTTCAGGGCTCTGGCCCACTGTGTTCCACTGTAGGGCCTAGGGCTTCTCCCCCCTTCACCCCCATAAGCTTTAGATAATCCTTCCTCTCAGTGGAAAAACCAAAGTGAAGTCTTAACCTTGCTCAGCCATGCACCTGCAAAAACCAGCAGGAAGAGAGAGATGGGGTCACATTTAGGGGCAAACCTGGAAGAGCGGGGAGACCATGGATCAGAAAGAACTCAAAAGAATCTTCTGCCTGGGAAGCATGTGGCTCCTGGGGTTTGGCGTTCCGGTGGAGGCAAGCTGGCTGAAGGGTCAAAGGGGCTGCATGCGATTAAAAACAAAACTCGACAAAACACTGCTATCCCTGCTAGGTGCCATTTCTCACTGACCCATCTTTCAGTCCCTGTTGGGTCTCCAGGGCTTTGGGGACCCCCTGGTCTCTCCCCGGCACTGGGTAGCTTTCCCAAGGGTTGAGGCCTCGAGGCTGGGTGCTCATCATTTTCCCCTTCTTTTGTCCCCTAAGTGATCTTCACCACAGATGAAGCTCCACGGCAGATGAAGGAGGAGGTTGTGGGGACAGCCGCGTGGGTTAAGCTTCTGGAGGCCGGGGAGAGCTCAAGGGAGCTGTGGAGTTGGGAAGGAGAGGCGGAATCCTGGTAGATTTCTGCAGACTTCGGGGCTAGCTGAGTGTGTGGCCCAAATGCTTCCCCATATGGCTGTGCGTGATGCTGCGTTTCTACGTGCGTGTTGGATTTTAGAAAGGCATGTGCGTACATGCATGCAGCGGCACTCCGTAACAGATACAACCATGGCTCCGTACAGTCATGATGGTGCAAAATAGATGCACGAACCTTGTGCTTACAAACTTCCTATACAAGTACATAGCAGTTACTGATGTACCCACGTTTATTTGGGGGTGCGCGCCGGTGTCCTCAAAATCTGCTAACCTTGGGTTGGTTGCCTCAGGTAGCCAAGCGGCCCTGAGCTCAGGAGGGTGCTGGGATGTTGCCTTGCAGCCCAGGCCGAGCAGGGCGAAGGCAAGGGGCAGGAGGGCCTTCCGGGAAGCCCCCTAGCCTCACGCCCCGAGCTTGCCTTTCCTAGCGCCTAGGTACCCGGAGGCTGGCTCCTCCCTCACCCTCCGTGGGCTCAGCGCAGGCTCGAGGTTTCGCTTCCTGCGAAGGCTGGCAGGGCAGGAGCCGGCTGCCCCCACGGCGGGGGCAAGCTCAAGGCGAAGGTCCGGCGGCCGGGTTGCGCGACTCGCCCAGGGAAAAGAGGCGCTGGGCCTAGGGGAACAGGATTTCCTCGCCTCCTGGGCGCGGCCGCTCCGGGCAAGGCCACACAAGGCCCCCTTTGTGGAGGGGCCCAGCTCCTGCGCAGACCGAAGGCGGCGAACAATAGCGCAATGTTGCCGCTCGCCGGGCCAGGCTCTCCCGGTTACACCACGGCCGCCGAAGGCGAGGAAACCGGGTGGCGCTTTTTTATAGTCACGAGTATAAAATCGGGGCTTTCTCCCCTTTCGCTCGCCCCCTACCCCAACGCCGATAGAAAGCAGATAAATTTATGAAGGGCGAGCTAAGAGAATAATTACAGGGTGAAGGCCGTTAAATTTTATTTCCAGTCCCAAAGGCAAAACCTGCGATTTTATTGCAAACATCTGGAAGGACCAAGAGGTGGGCACGCTGCTGGTTTAAAATAAAAACAAAAGATTTTATTTCGCGAAAACAAAAAAACATCATTAAAGACCCTTTCGCCCCCACGGACATTTATTTTAAAAAGTGTGAGGGGGTTGTTGAACAGTCAAGGACGCACGCCGGTCCTGAAGCTCCTGGCAACCTGAACCAACCCAGAGACTCGAGATGCGGTCTACCGGAGCGGGCCTGCCAGCGGGCAGGCGTTTCTAGAAACCGACCCCCTCCCACGCCCTCCCCGAGGGCTCCAGGCCAGTTTTGCCACCCTGTAACTGGGTGCCAATTTGGAAGAAGAAGTGAAAAGTGGGTACGTTGGCCTCATATTCCCCGAAGAGGCGGTCACAGCAACCATAACACCTCAGGTCTGTTCCGCCTCCCACCGATTATCTTGCCTGCTTTGCCTAATTGTAAAGTATTTAGGACTCCTTCATTCTACCCACAGGGAAACTGAGGCACCGGTCATTCATCAACTTGCCTGAGGTCACAGTTTAGAGCTGAAGGGGACTTTCAGCTAGGCTTCACCTGCCTTGGAGTCCGGAGGGTCACCTCCCACCCCATAGTCGCCTCATAATGTTTTATATCTAGTGCCTAGACAGGCTCAATTCATTGTAATTGCCTCCCCCCAACAGAGTGTCCTGCCCACGTGTTTAAGGGCACACTAACATGTCCTGCTGGCAACCGTTTTTAACATTGTTTTCAATTACTCAAGACTGCAACATCACACAGATCACCTTGTATTGAGGCATTAGCAGGAGTGGGACTTAGGGTGGTATTTAGTGGGGAGAAACCGGAGGAAGACTGCTTCGTGGGGGGGGGGGTGCAGGAGCTGTGTTTCCAGGACTCCTGTCTTTATACTGCAGAACTCTGGTGTTCCTTTGAAAAATCAAAATATCCGGACATGGTCAATTATAGGTGAGCAGTCATCACGCTGCCTTTTCCTTCTTGGCTTTCCTCCTGTCAAGGCTAGGACCAGGCACCCATTTCCCATCTGTCCCTACCGGTAGTCAGTAAGCTTCTCTTCCCCATTCCCCTTCGATCCCCTCTGACTCCTCCAGTGCTGAATAACCTCTGCCTCTTGGGGACCCTGCAGGGGATGGGGTGGGGGGGCGGGCTCCAGCTTGTTCCTTTGCCATCAGCTTCAGGCCTGAAATCTACCCGTAGACTCCACCCAAGACCCAAGGTTGTTGGCTGGGAAATCTGGGGACTGCCTCAGGAGTTAGCCTCAGACGCTGGGTGCCCCACTTCTATTCCTAAAGGTTGAAGAAGAGAGAAACTGGGTAATGAGATTTTGAAAACACTGATATAATGAGGGGAGGAAAATGCACACTCCCAGATTTTTGCATTCAATCCCCCCAAACCTCTTTTTCTTCTTCTCCCCAATCACATAAATTTATACACTTCATAGACATTAAACCATCCTGCTTAAGATTGTCCCAGGCCTTCTTCCCCATCAGTACGGGGTCGTGAACCAAGGACTGCATGCCCCTGGGCGTGGGGTGGGGGGCATGGAGGAAACCACAAAGCACCTTAGATTGACCCCTACTGTCACAAAAAGGAAATATTCCTGCCCCTCCCTTTTACCTAGAGGAAAATTCCTGTTTTCCTGACAGATCCAAAACAACCTGGCTTCATTACCATCTGATTTATTTTAATGGCCTAACCCACAATTCTAGGATATATGAATATATAATAGAGGTGTGGCCACCTACATGTGGGGGGTCCTCTAAGAACTCTATGTGGAGCGAAGGCTTTGGGGTGAGGTGTAGATGCATGCCATTGAAGCCATTGCTCTCTTCTCCATGCATGTCTCTCCCACGTGTGTGTATGGGCACCTACATTGTGCAGGCTTTCTGGGCCTGCACGTCAGTATGTGAGTAAACCAAAAGTTCTTTTTTTGAGAAACTTTCACAGCCTCGGGGAGAGTGTATGGCCTAGGGTGCAGCTACTTCTCAATCCAAACTAGGTCTGTGAGAGAAGGTCAAGGCAAGAGGCTGCCAGAGGGATGGAGAAGAGGAAAATGCTGGGAAGGAATAGAGTTTGGCCCCGTCGACCCCACTGGGCCTGGTCCCATCAGACCCCAGCCAGGGGCAGTCACACCAGAATCGGGAGCCTTAAGAGAGGTCTGAGCTGCCAGGAGAAGGTAACTGCGTGCTTGGGGCCTGCCCTTGTCTCCAGCTCTGTTGCTGAGGCCCGGTAGTAGTGATTGTGTTGTCACCGGAGGCCAAGCGTGGCTGAACCGCACACATCCCATGGCTTTTCCATTTTTCTTCCTGGATTTGCTGCGCCACTAGCTTCCTCTAGTCTGGCTGGAGCCCAATTTGAGGGGGCTCCAAAAGTGTTCTTTTCTGTTTTCCTCTGAAGAGGCCCAAGGTACATTCATGACACTGCCGATGCCTCCAGCACCGGAGCGCTTCTAAGTGTAATATCGAGGACTAGATTCACCCTTCGGTCAGGAGGGGTAATGTGGCATTTCAGAGGCCCCACAGGCCCTCCCTTCTCGCCCCAAGGTGGAAAGACAGATGGGCGCTTGTTCTTGGGGGGCCGGTGGCACGCAATGGGCCCCCCTGCCCTAGGGCTTGCTGACTGTACTCAGGGCCTGGCTGTCCTCGACACCTATCTGCTGAGCCTCTCTCTTCCGTCTGTCGCTCGAACCGAGAGCTGGCTCTTTCCTGCCTCTTCGCCCTGGGACAGAAGCGTCTCCACCAGGGCATTGGGACGGGAAGATCGGGCTGTAGCTAGGCCGTCGCCCGCGAAATCCGAGACCTTTTTTTTCTGCTTGGCAGGATCAACTTCTCGGCCCACTGAAACGGCTGTGCGTTGGGATCCGCTTGGGGTCTCCGGCGGCCCGCGACCAGCAGCGTAACCCAGGAGGGCGGGTGTGGGAAATGAGAATGGCCTCAGTGCTGGATTGTAAGTTCCATAGGAATCCCTGACGACCGCACTATCCTGAAAGATTTTTTTTTTTTTTTGAAGGGTGGAGGGAGGATCAGCTGGCGGGGAGAGCCTGGTTCCCGAGATGATCAGATTTGAAGGGTATTCTGAAAAAGCTCCTCCGCTGTCAAAGTTACTGGCTGCCCTCGCCCAGCCCCTCTCCGTGGGTTCTCCAGAACAAGCGCCCCGAGCCGGCGAAGCTCAGATCAGCATCCACGCCGAAGCGAAGGCGAGCATTTGCTGCGTGCGGGCCCAGTCGGGGTAAGGCTTCGCAGCGCGCGGTAAGCCGGGCGCCCCACGGCTGGCCTTTTGCTTTGAGCGAGCATACGTCTTCTTCTCCGCCAGGTAGCACTGGAAGGAGGAAGCGATCTCTAGATTTCCAATTACAAGACCCTGGATAGTAACGGGGGCGTCTTTGTTTGTTTCTTTCGTTTTGCCTTAGCCAGAGTTGATTGGAAATCGTACGACAGGAAAATAACCTGTGTGGCGAAATCCGGGCAGAACCAGGAAAGCTAATAGCATCTGGGAGCAGGAGCGAGATTATCAGAAGCGTTTTCTGGTGTTTTTGGACAGGTTGAGAGCCCCCGAAATCCAGATTGGTAATTTAAATGACTCTGAGCTTGCAGCATCTATGAGACCTATCAGATTTGGAAGGAAAAGATACGGATTTGGGACTTGCAGGAGTTTGGACCGGCACAGATCAGACCTCGACTTCCAGCTCTCCTCCCTCCCCCACGAAGAACCCGTGGGGGACCGGGAAGCCAGGGGTTAAAGTGGGCCCTGGAGCATCCCCGGGACTACCGGCGCGGAGCCTTGGCCCGAGCCTCAGTCTCTCCCCTCCTCTCATTGGCCCGCGCTCTCAGGGTTTCTCCTGTTCCCTCCTCGCCATTGGTCGGGGGCTGGCTTTTTTTCCCCTCAGTCTTTCTCTTCCTCCCCCTCCCTCTCCCTCGCCCCTCGGACAGGAGCGCACCGCCTGCCCCCAGCTCCTCGTGAAGGGAGGAATTTAGAAAAAAAGTTTCCCAGAAGTTTGGATCAGAGGGAGGACGGGAAGACCAAGAGAGGAAGAGGGAGAGGGAGGAGAGAGAGGGAGAGGGGGGAGAGAGAGAGAGAGAGAGAGAGAGAGAGAGAGAGAGAATAAAAAAAAGATGAAGTCCAGTCTGCACAGCCTGTGAGCGCCTGCCCGGGTAGGGTGGGAAGCAGGACTCGGGCGCTCATGCTGCGAGCGGGCGGCGCTCCGGGCGCTCGTTCCTAGCGGCTGGGGCAGCTAGGGGCGCCGGTCCGACCCGCGGCGGCGGAGGGCGGGGGAGGACGCAGGGGGAGGGTGCCGGGGACCCGCAGGGCCGCCGCCTCAGTCTCGGCCGCCGCGCCGCCGCCTCTCCCGGGCTCGGCCCGGCGGGCGCTCGGAGCGTGAGGGCGCGGGCTGCTCCCTCAGTAGCGGGGGCGAGCGGAGGCCGGGGTGCGGGCGGCTAAGATGAGTGAAAGGAGAAGATCTGCAGTCGCCCTGAGCTCGCGAGCACATGCCTTCTCCGTTGAAGCCTTGATCGGCTCAAATAAAAAGCGGAAACTGCGAGACTGGGAGGAGAAGGGGTTGGACCTGTCCATGGAGGCGCTGAGCCCCGCGGGCCCACTCGGAGACGCGGAGGACGCGGCCGCGCACGGCCTGGAGCCTCACCCGGGTGAGTGCGCAGGACCGGACCGAGGGAGGCGGGCGGAGAGCGGACGCCGGGCGGCCGGCGGGCGGGCGGATCGGTGTGGAGGGAGGCCCTGCTCGCTGACGCCCTGCCTTGCTCCAACGCGGGTTTCCTTTTCTTCGCGCAAACGCCTTGAGCCTTCCCCAAATTCGCCGCAAGCAATTTGGGGGAACTGAGCCTTGCATTTTCGTCGCCAACCTCAAGCAAGGAGGCCTCACTCGCATCCCTTTCTCTTCTGGGAGCGGAGCGCAGTGTTCTGGTGTGCGCGGCTGAGCGGCCGCAGGCCCTTGGGGTTAAGGAGGGGCGCAGATCGAAGGCGACGGCGGGAGCGGAGAGGGGCTGGGACTGTCTTTTGAGAGCCCCAGAGGACTGGCGCGGAGCTGTCGGGCTCCATACCCAGTCTCGGGAAATGCCCGGTTTGTCCCATTTAGCTTTCGACCTCGGTCCTCGCCCTGCCCCCACCAACTTTCCTGGGACTCAAGTTGTGTTTCCCCTACCCCGGCGACAACGGAGCATAATTATATTTCTACTTCGTTGGCGTTTATGGAAAGAGAATGTATGTTAGACCTCTCACCCTGCGCCCTGGGCCACTCTTCAGGGCCCACACCTCTGTGTATTGCGGGGGGAGCGGTGCGATTAATTTCTGTGCACGTTATATGTACACAACACGTAAAACTCAGAGCGGATGTCGGTGTCTGTATTTTAGCAGAAACCTGGGCGGGTGGTTGAGGGGGGAGACAACTTAAAGTTCTGTATTAAGTGCCAAGATTTCAACTGTGCAAAACAGCCCCGGGGAACAGCTGTTGTCGGAAGAATCTTGCGCGCGCGCGCGCGCGCACACACACACACACACACACACACACACACACACACCCGCTCGCAGCTTGGGTTTAGCGGTTTCAGAAACTTTCCAGCCAGGACTTATGTAGCCATTCTGGAGGTGCTCCTGCTGACCAGCTAGGGCTGGGGAGTAAACCTGGGTCAGCGCGCCGGAAAGCGGAAAGCCAGGGTGGGGGCGGCGGCCCGCAAAGGGATGGGGGTGGCCACGGGTCGAAGAGCTCTGGGACGGAGCTTGGGGCCCAGGGGCTTGGGGGCTGGAAAGCTGGCCGACCCAAGGAGGGACAGCTGTCGCTTACATTTTCTCTTTCGGCAGTGACAGTTCAATTTCCATGCTCCTGAGGCTAATAATAACGCGATTAGCGTGTGACTTGCAGAGACAGGGTTTTATGAATTCTCCGTGTTCTTGTGGCCCGTTACGGTATTTGAGTTTAGTGCTGGGGAATTATTTTTATTAGTCGATGAAAAGAAAATTAAAAGGGAGATTTATTTCGTCCGCTCAAGTCTTTCCCTGTATTTGGATGCGGGTGCTTGCCCACGCGGACCCCTGTGTGGGCAATCCAGAAAAGAACGCGTGGCTAATGTGTGCTTCCCATCTCTGGCCAGACCCTACTTCCTCACCGCATTTATATGTTGTCAAAATCTCACTCGGGCCTTCGCACAGTTTAGTGGAAGTTCTTTCAGGCCTCATGACAATTCACGATTCGGGAGGTTACTTTATTTTACTTTCCCGACGGTGGGAAGGCAGAAGTTACTTAACTGCGTGTGGCAGACGCCTTGTCCGGGGGACTTTTCTTTAAGGAGGGGGGCCAGGTCTGCGGAGCTGATCTTGGGTCGCACGTTCAAAAGGACCAACACGTGGGGTCATAATCAGAGGCTCAACTCGCAGTTTTCTCTTATCGCCGTTCTTTTCAGCCATAGTGAGGAGAGAAAAGGTTGGAGCAAGGTGAGACCAGCCCGGAGACATAAACGCGAGGGCCTGTTGTCCAGAATGCGGTTCCCTCGCTCCCACAGTATGGGGGCCAGAGGGTGAGGACCTAATCTAGAGCTTTGTGCCACACAGAGCTCAGTTGACCGTTTTCCTTTCCTGTATCATTCTTTTTTAAAAGAAAAAAAAATGTGCTTTTGTATTAGAGAAAACGAAATATGTTTGTGGGGCTACGGTCTGGGAGGAAGGAAGAAGCTGAAAGCGGAGAGCACTCCCGGGCCTTATGCCGGGCCGGCTACCAACCGGGCCTCGCTGCGAGGTGCGCCGAGGGGATCTCCAAGTCGGAGCCCCTTTAGTGGCCAAAGCTTTCTGACGAACCGGACGTACGAAGAGAAAAAAGATCTTTCAGAAAAACTGCGCGGTAGCGTGGAGCCTAGGCAGCCCCCGGAGTGGAGGAGGCGGAGCTGCAGGCTCTGGGCCCGGATGGTGGTGGAAGGCAAGGCCAGGGCTTGGGGTCCCCTGTAGGCCTTTCTTTCTTTTTCCTCTAATAGAGCGCCCTAACGAACACAAACAGACTGGGCCACCTTAAAGGTGTGTGTATGGTGGTGGAGGTGGGAGGGGGCACAGGCGACTCCGTTTGTGCCCAGGGCCGTGTCTATGCCGGTCTTAGCCTCCAATTGTTTAAACTCTCTTCCCGGATTAGGACAGAGAGCAGGCTGGACCCGCTGCGTGGCTCAACTGCGCTAGGCCGGTGATAAGTCAGGAACCGGGATAAAAACGACAACAAAACCAAAATTGCCACGGAGCTTGGGGAAGGATTAAACAAACAGGCAAACATACACAGGACACCCGCCTAGAGCAACTCTATTTATCATTTTCCCCCTTCCCCCCCCCCCCCCCCCCCCCTGACTGGGACCTCCGTTTCCAGCCTTCTCTGTCCGTGCCTTTAAATCCGAGGATCCTCAGACAACCCAAGGGTCAGATTTTAATGTTTAACTTTTATTCAAAGACGTGGCCTTTTGCTTTTTCACAGCCCGTTTTTCTTTTCGCGTCCGGACAGAGCTGGCTTTAGTTGGCGCCGAGCGCCCCACAGCCTGGGGCGCCAACCTGCAGCAGCGGGGGACCAGCCCGGCCTGCGCGCCGTGGGCGCTCACACATCAGAGGACACACAGTATGTATTTCAAACGTTTCCACCGAGTCTGCTGGTCCTGAAAGACCCTGAGGCCCTAAGGGCCTTGGAGAAGGGCCTGTGAGATGCCCTCATTATTGCCAGAACTCCGCGTCTTTGGAGAAGCCGCCAGGACGCAGCCGCCGCGGGCTCGGGAGGGTCTCCCAGGAGCCTGACTCTCCGGCCTGCTTGCCTCCGCCTCTCACCGAGCAGCAACAGGGAAAACTTTTGAGTCAGGATCGCCCGGAACAGCTGCTCCGGCTGCGGCCTTAGAAGTATATTTCAGGCACGCGGCGGCGCCATCTGCGCTCGGACCCCAGCCCCGGCTCCACACGGCTTCCCCAGCTCGAGTATGGGCCTTTTCCCGCCCAAATCCACAGCCGAGTGCTGCCGAGGTCCGGTCTCCCGCGGAGCGAAATAATTCAAACCTTCTGCGAAAGGATTTCCCCCTTCAGGGCCTGCGGCCCTATGCCTTGCAGCCGTGGCGCTCCAGAGGCCTAAGAAGGTGGCGTACGCGGGTGGGCACACAGAGCAGGCACACTCAAGAACGTGCGTGCAGAGCCGCACTCCGCGCGCACGTGCACATGCATCAGGCTCGCGGGGTCCCTGCACCCATCTACGCAATCCCTAGAGAAATGAGACGGGAACAGCCCGGGCGGTGCCCCAGGGCCCTTTCTTCTTCCGAATTACCGAGATCAGCTGTTCACGCGAATTAAGCTGCCAGTTTATGGCTTGTTTGCTCAGAGTAAAACTCCCAGGATTTTAATCCTGACATCACCCGTCCACCCACCCCCAATCCCCAATAGGGAAACACAGGGTCAAAACGGAGGAAGTGACTCTTCACTGACGTTTAAGTAATGGAGAAAACGCGATGCGTTTGAAGCCAGTGGGGAGAGTATGCTTGTGCTGGGCAAGAACCAGACAGGGCGCACGCCGGGGCTTGGACCGCAGGGCAAGGGTGTGGGGTGCGCCGGGCCGGACGCCAAAGCGTATGCCTGAGGTAGAGTCCCGGGCGAGGAACACTGGTTCCTCAGCGGTGCGTTCGCCCCATCGCCGGTGCAGGCCTCAAAGATGCCAGGCCTGGGCCCGGAGGATGAGCCAAGCGTGGTCCCTGCTGGACATGCGCAACGCTCTCTCGTGCCAAGTCAAAACGGCCTTCCGCGGTGGCCGCGCCTTTGGTGAGTGACCTTGCGTGAACGGGAGTGAGGGGGTAGGCGAGATCTGAATTCGTCCCAGGCTGGTGAGGACGGGTGTGTTCGAGGAGGGCCGCCGACGCCCTTTGGTCGAGGTGGTCGGACGCTGGCTGGGTCGCGGGGCTGGGAGAGCGCGCTGCACGGGCTCGCGGGAGGTGGGCAGGGTTCTGGAGCGTTCTGTGTAAAACACCAGCCCTGGTGCAGTGGCACAACAGAAGCCCCCCACCCCCAGGAAGAAGGAAACAGTTCTAACCCCCAGCATTCCGTGGATGGAACAAACTGCTGGAGGGCAGTGGGGAGGACGAGGAATGGGGGAAACACCCTAATGCCCAGCGTTTGGAATGTGATGGAAGGGGGGCAGACGGAGTGTGCTGTGCTTTGCACCCCCCGCCAGGTCGACCGGTGTCCCCCGAGCGCTTCACCGGTCCTTGTGATGAGGGTAACAGGCAAGTGCGGGGGAACGGTCTCTCGCGGACGGGCGGTGCGGGACCCCTCGCCCGGCCCCGCCGCCCACCTCTGCCGCTCGGAGACTGGTACGCCGCAAGCGTAACGCCGGGAGCAGGCTTTTCTGGACGTGACAGATCAGCTCACAGCCTAGGGGCGCAGCGCTTCTGAATTCGTGTCTTCCTTCCACGCCCCACCCAACGCTGTTTCTTATCGAACATTTTTCTTTGGGTTCAGAGCTGGACACTTTTAGGTTTCCTGATTTTATAGGTTAAACTCCCGGAAAGGAAAGTTCGCGGAGTGACATTCATGCAGGGGGAAGGGGGAATTAAATTTCTAATAATGGAATTCGTATTGCAATTATATTAACACATAGCCGCTACGGTTTTTCTGGCCCCCCACTATCACTTCAAATGGTCTCACGACCATCTTTTAAATATTAAAGAAAAATTAGTTTAAAATCTAATTAATACGCCCGGCACGTGAGGAGCGATTGAAGAATGGTGTGAAATGCCTAACCCAGGGGCCCAAACTAAAGCGATCGGTTTGTGTTCCCCCATTTATTTGTATAATTTCCTTTGTGTGTGCAGACATGAGTTTAATGGGAACAAGTCCCTCATCGCTAATCCTTCATGTTGGACCACAAGGAGAGAGAGACAAATATGTTTTGGTTCAGAAGACCTGAGATGTTTTGTTCATCCAAGCCTCTCCAAGGGCAACGCTAGTATTAAAGAGTGAAATATTCCAGGTCTGTCACAATCGTTCTCTCTATTGCCAAAAAAATGTAATATTAATAAGACGAGAGAACTTTTTTGAGATCCCGATTATGGACTCTGTTAGAAGTTTATTTCCCACACCCAGGAGTAAAATCATTGCTTCTTAAATCTGTAAGTTCCTTCTCTAGGTGACTGTAGAGTTAAAAACAAAAACAAGACTGAACTGAGCAGATTCCACAGGGATAAAGAGCAGAGAGCAGATTGGCATTCCACTTTCCTTTCTGGAAATGCAGAAATCCATCTAATGATTGTTCTGGGGGTGGGTAGCTGGTTATTGCTTTTTTACTCCCCAAAGACAAAGACAAAGTAGTTCAGCAGGAGAGAATATTTAAGTGGTTTTCTAGTTTTGACCTTATGGGATATTTTTCCACAGGGGAAAAAAAAAAACAAAAAACTAGGGAACTGGTGGAATGTGAAATCTTCCCCCCTTCTTTCTCTCATCCATGTGGTTTATTTTTGCCTTGCCTTTTCTGGTTTCTAGTGAGCTTTGAATTTTATACGTGTATGACTGAGATACTCAGGGGTCTGCGCTGGGAACGGCAATTAGCAAATTTATAAATTAGGGTCTGTTTACACGTCTTTGGGCAAGGATAATCATTACTTAATTTAAGTGAGGCCCTTGCTCTAAGTGTCAGGATGGAAAATGAGACTCAGTAGGGAGGACAGGAGGTGAAATGGGAAGAGGTGGGGAATTAAGCAACTGGTGACGACAAATCAACATTTATGCAGTGCCATTAATGGCTTCACTTTGAGGCAGGACATTTTGCTGACTACAAACTGATGATGAGCTTTTGATACCAGAAATGAAAATAGACCTTGCAATTGATACTCTATTCTATACTCTTTTTACCAGCCAATGTTTAGCTATGCCCTTCATACAGAAGTGTATAAAATGTATTAAAGAGTATATAAACAACTGTATGTGATTATACACAAGTTTATGTGTGAACTTGACAGCTCGGAATGGCACATAGATAACATCTCAGGAAATATTAGAAAAACATTAGAGAAAATAAACTGCTCTTTTTTGTGGAGCCAGTTAAAAAATTGGGAATACCTAAAATTTGGGGAGGCCAGAAATTTTGCCATCTGTACGTATCACTCACTTGCCAGTTCAAGAGAATCCCAGACTGGAAGCTCCTGGGCACTGGCATTTTCACTTAACTGCCAGATTAAGTGAACATTTTGACCAAAGTCTAAGAGAAAACAGCAGAAAATGAGGCTGTACAGATGCAATTTTTAAAAGATCGGGAAGAGTGGAAGTTTTTTTCTAACTAACCTTGGCATTTAATTTTGTGAAGAATGCTACCTTCATTTCAGACGGGCAGAATGCTGACTTCTATTGAATAATTTCATGTTCTTCCATGCAGAGAGCTAACGGAATCACCAAGGGAAATCTGGTTAATAGAAATAACGAGAGAAACTTGATTTGGGGGAAATCACTTAAGAACATAGGAGATACGTGCAAAAATCTTCTCCCTATGTGTCTGTCCCCTTGTATTTTCTTCAGAATAGTTGCCGAGGCTAAATGAGCCGGTTCCAAATTGCCACACAGCCCCCAAGTCTGAACTGCACCCGTAATATCCTATATAGCCTTCTTTTAAAAACCGGAATACTGCAGATGAGAGCAGAGTTCCCTTGAAAGGTATCATTAGGGGTCATTACCGAGCCGGTGCCTTGGTGTTGCAGCGCGTGGTTCTCAACAGGGTGACACGAAATTCTTGCTTCCAACACCCACCCGCTGCCTTCTCGGCTGTCCCACAGCCCCGAAGATATGGTCGAAGCCCCGGTAAACCCCCGTAGTCCCCCCGCACCCCTCCCCCCACATCCTGTTCCCCTCCCCCCACTTCCTATACGTATGCTGAAACGCCCATATTTTCCCTCTCTCTTTCTCGAAAAAAAAAAAAAAAATTCAGATGAAGTTGCAGCGAGGACTGACTGGGGATGGCCAGCTCTTCCCGCGAAACCATCCCGGGGAAGATGGGGCGGCTCGGGGGGCCTTCCCGACTCAGAGAGCGGGGCCGCGGCGGCGCCCTGGGGCGGGAGCGGCGGCCGGGTCAAGAGCGTCCGGGCCGGGCCTCGGTGCGCGCGCCCCGGCTCGGGCCCCGGTGCTCGGGGCTCCGTCCCCGCGGGCGGGTGCGCGCCGCCGCTGGCAGTCCCGAGGGGTGTCCCTACCCTTCTTAGCTCCCGCTACATCCTGGAGAAATGCGGGACTCTGGGGCAATCGGGAAGGCCCCCTTCTCCTCGCAAAAAATCAAGGGGGAGAAAACCCTAAACAAAAACCCCAAACGGAACCCAAGAATCTTCCACCTCGCGCCCCGAGGGGAGTTTGAGCCTTGGCTTTCATCAGGCTCAGCAAATTTCCAAGGAATCAAACTGACTTCAAACATCAGCAATTAGAAACCAAGAATCCTTCGGCCCGAAGAACTTTTAATCCCTAACCATTTCCAAATGGGTAATAATAGGGTCAGTAAATATCATAGCTAGTCTGTTAAAAAGGAAAGGCATTCTGTCGGTTCGAGGAGCGCAGGGTCCCCGGGTGCCTCAGAGGGTCATGAGGGTAGAGATGTCCCTGCTCTCTGGAGAGCGGGCATTGCCCAGCCGAGACAAAATGACAGCAAACAATTGTCCTTTACGCTATTCTTGGAGATTAAAAACAGTGAGGTAATTATTTTTCTAAAAACAAAACAAAACAAGAAACAACAAAAAACAACAATAACGACAAACCCCCGCCCATCTCTCCAAAGTGGATTGAGAAATGCCTATTAGTCACTGGGGGACTATGTTCGCAGGAATAGCTTCCCTGCTACAGCTCGGTGTGAGCTGAGAGGGAAGTCTTCCCTTGAGGCGCCAAAGTGTCAATCACACCAGGCCCCAAGGCCCAGAATTGTAACCTAGGGGCTAGGGGACTTGGGTGGTTCGGGGATTGTGTACTTACTCCTGAAAAGTACAGAATTGGTTTTTACCATAGGGAGGGGCAAGCATTTGTGCCAATAAGTGATTGTGAGCATAGCAATACTTTCTCTGGATTTGACAAACTTCCTCCATTTAGAAGCCTTACACACACACACACACACACACACACACACACATTTATTTATTTATTTGTTTGTTTATTTATTTGCAGGAAAGCTGAGGGAGGGTTTATATACCTATGCACTATTTAGAATTAAAAGGATTTATGAGAAAATTAATCATATGAGCAAGTTTGCAGAAAAATACTGACTTGCAGAACTTTTCAGAAACCTTAATTGCTTATGTGGCTATCCATGAGTCTTCACTATACTACAAAGCTTTCAACACAGGCTCTCATAATCTAGATTATATCCATGCATTATGGTAGGAAGAGGGCTCGACTAGCTTACATTAGACCTAGAGTCTAGTGCTAGCTTTATCATTATTTTTTTGGAACCAGGAATATTTGTTCTAAAGGCAGACATACAGATGTGGCAAAAAGCGTTTCAAAGTTGTTTGATAGCCACTGATGAGGACTCAGTTCCTGGTTTGTGAAATGAGGCTCAAAGGCCCCTAAGGCCCCTTTAGCTAGATGATTCTGTGATCCTGTTAACTTTTTAAAAAAAAATACTAACATTTTCTCCTAATGTACGTTGGCTATCACTGGACTCATCCCTTTGTTGGAACAAGGGGAGTATTACTGCAATTGTAGAAAGTAATAGTAATAGCAACACAAGGACCCCCGTCCCAACCAGAAAAGGATTTTTACAGCTAGAATTGAGAGCTTCCATAAGGCTCTTGAAAAGTTTTTAGATTAATATCACATGTTCAGAAGTTCTGGATCTAGTCCTTTCTGTTTGATGTAACCTATTGTTGCTTGTGTGACTGCCCAGGACCCTCCTGCTGGGAGAGTTCTATGGCATTAGTGTATTTAAAGGAAATATAAGTTATTTATGCTTTGGACATTTTTTTTGTGCCATTCCCAGAAATAGCTGGAAAAACTCTGGATTTGAAAAAGGCAGACTGAGAAGAGCAACTTCACTAGTAAATTGAGTTAGTGGGACCTCCACTCCCCCCAAGGAAATCAGTTGCCCCTCATTACTCTCTGAGCCTGATGGAAAGCACTAGTAACTATTTTCCATGTCTAGCCTGCTAAGCCGAGGTCTTGATCTGGCAGAGATGTGAGAATGCTAAAAGGATGACTTAGTAACGGGCAAAACGCTTGTCAACAAGATGGATCAGAAGACAGCTTAGCGTTGGAGACCTCTATTCATAGCTGCTGAACTTGAGGGCAGGGTCAGACAAAAAACTGGGCTCAGCACACACCTAGGAGGGTTTCTTGTATTTCTCTCTGTGGGGCTGTCTCTCCCCCTAGACTTATATGGCTGGGCTAGTGACAGCTCCCCACTTAAAAAAAATTTTTTTAATGTTTATTTATTTTTGAGACACAGAGCGTGAGCAGGGGAGAGGCAGAGAGAGGGAGACACAGAATCTGAAACAGCCTCCAGGCTCTGAGCTGCCAGCACAGAGCCAGACGTGGGGCTCGGACCCACAAACTATGAGATCATGACCTGAGCCAAAGTCAGACGCCCAACCGATGGAACCACCCAGGCGCCCCAACAGCTCCCCACTTTTATTTGCTGTCTCCATTCTCTGCAGCCCCAGCCCTTAGTTAGATTGGAGTCATCAAGGAGCTTATGGATTTACTGGTCATCCTGTCTCACTGCCATCCTGTAATATACTGCTGAAGGGCAGGAACCTTGTTTTCATTGCTTTTGTATGTCTAGAGCCTAGCACAAGTGGCTGGCACAGAGCAACACTTAATATATATATAATGGTAATGAATAGCATTATTTGTTGAACACTATGTACCGTCTGGCTTCCTATGTTATTTGTTATATATTATATATAAAGTAATAAAATATAATGTATACCTATATATAATACATATAATAATTCACACAGTATAGCTGTATGTTATTATATGATACATGTATTCTAAATCACAGTATGTAACAGTCATATATTCCAAATAAATACAACTATATATATGGAATGTGTGTGTGTGTGTGTGTGTGTGTGTGTGTGTGTGTGTGTGTGGTATTCCATACAGATTTTGAGCTCTCGTTTCTGACCCCTGATGCCAACACTTGCTAGTTGTATGACCTTGGACAAGTTTCTTAATCTCTCCCAACCCCAGTTTCTGCACCTATGAAGTTGTAATGATAAACATATTCATCAAAAGGTGGTTGTGAGGATTAAATTAGTGCACATAGAGGAACAAAGCGTTTAGCAGTGTCTATATTCCTATCAAGTGAATTGATAGTAATTACCTCAGTGACCAGTTTGGGTAATAAATTGTTGCAAATTGTGAATCTAGCAGGCACCACCTCTCTCCCCCAGTCTTTGGCTTTAAATGGGATGTTTGGGACTTGGAGGGGATCAGCACTTGGTGCATAGCCTATGGTTAGAAACAGTGGAGAATCTGAGTACGAATGGCTGGCTAATGAAGTCAAATAGAACTTTGAGGGCTGTTGCTGTTTAGGGTTCCGCTGGGGCAGAAAGCCAGCATCCGAGTGAATATTTGAGGGAGGGAGAAAGGGCCTCAAGGGTGAGGACCAGCTGTCTGGCATGCGGTAGGAAGAGAGGGTAGGTGGAAGGGGGGGGGCCAGGGAACCTCAGCTTTACCAGCTCCCCAGGAATTGGGCTCTGGCAGAGGACAGAGGGGCCTTTCTGGATGTGGGGAAGTGAAAAAACACAAGCATGTTTCTCTGGTTAGTTTCTGATATTTCTACCTGGAGCCCAGAAATCCCCAAATGGTCAGGTTTTATCAGATGGGAAATAAGGAAGATTCATTTTCATAACGCTTTTGTTTGTAAAGCCTGTGTTCCTCAAGGTTTTTTTGGGTTAAATGAGCTAGTTGTATCAATTAATTGAGACTGCAGTAAAGGATTTCTAGGTGTTGCTTGGTTGAGTTACAAACCAAAAGAGTAAAGGGACTAAACTTAAGGAAAATCTGTAATAACTAAGCTGACTGTCAGGAAGAGGAGACTGAGGAGTCTTTTTTTAGAAAAACAGCAGAAGCCCCAGCCGTTGTGTTAGAACTTAACATCTGGCGGCACGGTTTCGCAGTTTTCTTCCTTCCAGAAAACAGAAGCCTGGGTTTGATCGTTTACTTTTTTTTTTTTTTTAAACTAGTTACACCCCAGACTTTGTTTATATTGATTCCTGGTAGCAGAGGGGGAAAGTGTATTCCCAGGGGAAGAGGAACAGAGGGAAGATCCCTCCCAAGGCCTCCTTCAAGGAGCCCAGTCCCCTTCGGGCACTGCCTGGCCATACATAGGAGGAAGGAGTTGCTCTGTCCCGGCTGGAATTCAGGTCTCAGTCTTCCAAACGGATCTGCACACCACATTTCATCTCCAAGACAGCTGTTTCTGTACTTCCCGAATCTTACAAACATCCTCTTATCTCAGAGTGCCCCCAGTGCTAACCAAGAAGCACTTTTATGGATCAAGGGTACACTTTGTACCAGGCACTGTGCTTATGGTTTTATTCGCATTTTCTCATTGCATTCACCCAATGGTCCTCAGAGGGCGGTACGTGTTTCCCCATTTTATAGATGCAGAAATTGAGGCCCAATGAGATTAAAGAACTTGCAGTGCTCTTAGCCACCAGACAACATTGACTTCTCCTGTAGATGACTCTTCAGTGCTCTGGGGAGAGGGAAATTTATGCTTGCTGCCTGTGCTCTCCACCCCCCCAAACAGAAATTATTAAATCATAAATGAGAAAGAGCTCATTTACAGTTTCTGGGTCTCTGTCTAAAGCTGCCTTCTCCATACAGGCTGGAGGAAGCCTCTGTGTCACAGTGATACGGGGCGGAGTTTCTGAACCATGGTCTTTGGAATATGGCATGTGTTGCTACCCCAACCTGACTTGCTTTTCTTTGACTCTCATACCCAGAAATCTCAGGGTCTGAAATGTGGCTACATATTGAACTTGATCTAGACCCTCCTCAACCTAAATCCCCTCATGCAGTGCAATTCAAGGGAAACTTTAACTGCCCTGTTTTACCCATATCCTTCTCCATTCACAATGGGTTGGATGGAATCTTATTGGTAATTGATTCAAAATGGAACAGCTTAGACACATATCAGTTGCAGTGACGAGCAATTTGTGCATTTCTAAGTACTGTTGATTTTTTCAAACTCAGCAATCACAGCTGAAATCCCTTCGCCATGGATTGAATTTACAAAGGAAGAGATTCTGATTTCCACAGTGGCTTCTTTTTAATGCCCAAGGATTTGGTAACTGCCTTGAGGACCCACAGCAAGTACGCCTGCTCTCAGAGCCACAGCTTTAACTTTAACCTCTGAGTGACTGCTCTGATTCATTTATTTTGTAACAGCTCTATTTAGAGCAGCCTCGTTTGGTATGGGATCGGTTATTTGTAGAGATCTCTCAGCCCTGTACACACTTCTACCCTGTGCTCCTTCACTCTTCTAGCATGCTCTACGTGGACGCACCCCCAGCAGTGAGCTTAACAATGGGCCTCAGGATTTCTGGTCCACCTGTTCCCTGTCTTTCCATCACTTTCCCTCCCACTCCAAGTAACCTTCCTCTCTTGGAAGTCTGATGTCTCTAACAGGGATTTGGAGAAAAAACTACTCCCCCTCATTTCAGGTGCAGACTGTAGCATTCATGTAGTTCTTGGCTGTGTGACTGTAAGGTCTATCATATTCCTGTTTGTTGTGCCCAGTGACAGAAAAGTGGCTCTTAGACAGTAAAATGAGAGGGATGTAAAGTCTGTCTCTGTTTTAAAGCTTTGCTTTTTCCTACTGCCTGCCCCACTCTGTGCAGGCAGAAATTGATGGGTTTCAATATGCTCTCGCATCAACAGAAGCATATGAATCTCCGGGCCCATTTCCTTTACCAAGGAACCCATGTGGAGCCAGACTCTTGAAATACAGAGTGTGGCAGAAGGTGAGGTGAGGGCTGCAGTCTTGGATGGTTTGCTGGGCCTCACTCAAGAGGTCTGTCCAATTAGAAAGGTAGATTCTGCAAGGCAGGAAACCAGCCAGCCTTGGCCACCTCCTTTTTCCTCCAGCATTCAGAGCACTGGTTGCATGGCCAGCACTCATCCTGGGAATGTTAGATTCCATCTGGTGCAACTGTGCATTACCCAGATTAGACTGTGACATCACAGAGATTTAAGGCATCTTTGTGATATTCTGACTGGGTGGTAGGTACGGCAGGAGACGCTTCCTGCAGGCACAGGATGATGTGAGTGCTGTAGGAATGAGCAAATACTGAACAAATCCCTGGCGAGTGTGTGCGTGCATGTGTGTGTGCATGCATGTGTGTGTGTGTGCGCGTGCATGTGTGTGTGTGCGCGCGTGCATGTGTGTGTACGTGTGTGTGTGTGTGTGTGTGTGTGTGTGTGTGTCGGGGAGGGCTGACAGGGGTGCTGAGGGGGTGTTATGGAGAGCTGGGAGTAACGGTTCCCCCAGCCTGCGTGGGTGAATTGGTTCCGGATGTTAACATTTTTTCCTTGGGGCTTGACTACATTCTTCTTTTTCTTTGCCTGTCTGTTTTCCTGCCCAAACTGTTGGGCCTCCACAGCTGTGTGGCTCATTGCTGGTGAGTGTTGGGAATGACAGATCTGGCTTTATTGCAAGGGCAATTTGGGGGCATGCATATAGGTAAACTTTTGAGAGGTTTTCATCCAGAATCTTTCATAAATTTTGAGGGTTTGCTTTTTTGGCCATCATCTTGTCGGCTGAGTACCAACCTGTAGTGCATTGGGAAATGAGTATGAAATGCTTTGGAAAGCAGAGGGTCCTTCATATCCTAGAAGCAGAAGAAACTCCATCCAAATAGATGGAAGTCAAGGAATCAGCAGAACATAGTGAAGAGCATGCGGTGTGGGTCAGGGCACATAGTTCCGGTTTTGGGCAAGTGCCTTAACTCTGCCTCAGTTGAATACATGTAAGCAGAGGGTAATATCGCCTGCTGCAGGGCTGGTGTGAGAATTCAGTGGGATAGCAAATGCAAAGCACTTGGCACAGTGCCAGGCTCATGGAACATGCTCAGTATTAGCCCCTGCCTCCCTTGCTCATAATTAGACTTCTCGTCAATTGCAAAAGCTCAGAAGCTCTTCGGGGTTCTTATGAGGAGCGTTTTGGTGAGTGTCAGACACAGGACCACCCCAAGCTACCCTTCTTAGCTTGTCTCCACTGCTGCCCCATTCATAGCACCTCCCTTCCCATAAGCTGTTGTTTTTAAATGGATGCATATTTGACACATAGATCGTGTAAGTTTAAAGTGTATAGTGTGTTGGTTCGATATGTTTATATATTTGCAATATGATTGCCACCTTTTGTGGTGAGAAAATTTCAGATCTAGTCTCTTAGCAACAGTATGTAATATGTAATATGTAATATGTAGCAACAGTATGAAATACAGTGCTGTCAACTCTAATCACAGTGCTTTGCCTTCGATCTCTAGAGTGTGTTTATCTTCTCACTGCGAGTTTTGCACTCTTTGACTAACATTACCCTGATTCCCCCACCCGTAGCCCCTGGTAACCACCGTTCTAGTCAGCTTTTTAAGATTCCATGTAGAAGTGAGATCATACAGGATTTGTCTTCCTCTGACTTACTTCACTCAGCATAATGCCCTCAAAGTCCATTCATACTGTGGCAAATGTCTGCCTCTCTCTCTCTCTCTCTCTCTCTCTCTCTCTCTCTATCATGTCTCTATCTGTCGTCTTTATCCATTGATGGACACTTAGGTTGTTTCCATATCTTAGCTATTGTGAAGAATGCTTCAGTGGACATGTGAGTGCTGACATCTTTTTTGAGCTCCTGTTTTCATTTCCTTTGCTCACAGGCTTGTTATCATCCTTCATGCACTTGCTCCTCCTGCTTCTGTTTGGAACACTTTTTTCCTTCTCTTCTCCTAAAATTCCTCCTGAAGAAAGTTTATCCTGCTTTCGAGACTCATTGTAAGCACCTAGTAGGACAGAAACATTTTAAGATGTACAAGGGCGATTTGATACCAATGTGAATTGGCATGATGTACAGATTCAAACATGTGATGAGCTCCATAGGAAACTACATGTGTCCGTGCGGAGCTCACATACATTTTGGGCATTATGGTAATGGAAGAAAGTTCTTGAATGCCACCAGCTTTACCTTCACTTGGAGTCTGTTTTAGAGCTCCTCTTTCAGGGGACTCATTGTGGTTTCCTCTCAAAATGGTGTTATGCACTTCTGTCATTTTATAGTCACAAAGGAGTCTCAGTTAGGTGATCTTCAGCTGAGCAGCCAAAGTGGTAAAAATACAGGGGACCCCCATTGGCTCCATTGGCTGCCATCATCAGCGAGCTCCCCTGGAGAGGAAGTCTTCACCGAGGATCTGATTAGACCATTTCTGAGCAAGACTTCTGTCCTACTTTTGACTTCGTATTACCAACAGGCCAGTAATTTGACTTTAGTCTTTCTTTCCTTGGCAGGATATATGCCTGCTACCTTCTTATTGTCCTATTAGATTGGCCTGTACCTTTAGACTCTTGAGTAACCAATGACCACAGTCAAGGAGACCGTGCCTGAATGTCTCTTTGTTCTGTGGTTATCTTTGCTCATATGTACACACACACACACACACACACACACACACACTGACGCACTGCTTGTGATTGCTCTTCTTTGCATTTTAAAACTGGGCACCGAAGAAGGGGTAAAGTAGAAGTCTCTAGAAATTAATGCTTGGTGCCTTTCTTATGGCACTGAACACATTTTGCCTTGACTGATAACGTTTTGGAGGACCTATTTGTTTGATAAGTGCACTACAGTGGAAACCCCAGGGGAAGCACTGTGGCTTACTCATCTCTGAATCCCTGTTAGCTCTCCATGAACGCTTGTAAAATGGAACTGGTACTTGTCAAACTTTAGTGATGGGTTTTGTAACCACTGTAGCCACTTTGCAGATGATTTGGCTTCAAGATGGTCCTGGACACCCAGCATGACGTGTCTGCCAGTTGCCCGTAGGTGTGATCCTGGACGTGTCAACTGATGTCTCTATACTCTGGAGTCTCTCTATCTCTAAGGGACGTTAGTAAGGAGACTGTGTCTAACTGTACTATTAACAAGGCATTTTTGTAGCTAATTGCTGAATGCTTTCTGCACGGAGCCTATTTTGGAAGCTCTCTCCTGATGAAGCATTAGCATTCAGAAGCACGGTTAGTCTGTGGGAGTAACTTTGCCCCATCTCACCTGATTTGTCTCAGGCCTTATGTCCATGGCAGCCTCTGTTTTCTGCCCAGCATGGGAGAAAAAGAAATAGAATAAAAGGCAGTCTGAAAATCCCCCGTGCTACACAGAAGTGCAAAAATATATCCAAATGAAAGACAGATTGCATGAGTTTGCCCGAGAAAGCAGCATAGAGTTAGACCGAGCTAGAGCAGAATGATAGTCTTCTGGCGGTTGTTTTCCATGAGCAGTAGGGATATGTGAGTGAACCGACAGGACGTCCCAGCTCAGGGCTTGGCCCCATGATGTGGGAGAAGGCAGAATGTCAGGAGGAGAAAGGAGACCATCCTCTGAAACATAAGGTAAGTTTTGAGCAGGGTGGGGGCCCGAGGAATGTAAGGCAGGTCTGTGAAAATGTATTTCACATTTCAGAACCAGCACGTTCATAAAGAAGAGTCAGGAACTGAGACGTACAAAGTGCCAAGTACTTTTTGGTGCCTGTCAAATTACATATAAAATCCTTAGTACTGTCCTGGGTCTGACTCAGATCATCAAGGGGAAAAACAGCCTCACTTTGCTATCTCCTCTCATCCTACATGCCTTCACCATTACATGCCTTACAGCTGGGAGTAGCTGGAACTTGCTTTAGAGGAAAAGGCTTCCCAAGCTTGTCTTTGTTTGGGCTCTCAGCCACCATGCCCATAGTGGCGGCCGATCGTTGGGACCAACCCACTGTCGTTACGGATTTTTCAGGGATTTTTCAGGGCTCTGGCTTCTGAGCCATTGTTACATTGTGAACGCAGCCAAGTGGAGACGAGCTTACATGGCGGTCAATAGACCTGGAGCTCCAAGTTATGGGAAAGAAAGCTTTTCTGCACTTTATATGTAAACAAGTAGGATGATTCTGAGTCTCTTTCTCTGGTTGAATATCCTTGATCCTGAATCCTGAGGATGCTTCTTCAAGATGAGTCTAGTGGCCTCTGAATGTTCACTGCCAGGGGATTTTAGCAATTGTCCAGTGTCCCAGTGTCTTTTGGGAGTCCACCATTCCAACATAGGTGCTTATTCTAGATCCTCTTAGAAAGAGAATGTGCTTCAGAAACTCAGACTTGGGAATGGGGCACATGGCAACTAACCACGATCTAGTTACAGGTCACGAAGGGCCCTATTTGCACACCTCTGAAGGACAACAGGGCTCTTCCAATGCTGTAGTGCAGCTTACGGAGTATATATTGTCCACAAGAGGTTTAAAAGTTCATTGTTTGTTCATTGACATCCTAATTCTTAATAGTATGACAGGCTTCCCTTAAGGTCTCTCATGGTCTTGAAGGTCAGGAGCAAATAACCACAGATAGTAACCCCAGGAGGCCACTGCCCTCTGGCCCTTGTACTAATCACACAGATGGAGCTCCTTCTTTTCTGTTTCACAAAGATGTGATATGAAGGACCGTGAGCTATCGATGAGGGGAGGGGCCTTTCCTTTGAGCTGCACTAGGTACAGGGAGTAAGTATATTCGTCCAGGGTGCTAAGGAACTTGGCATAGATACTCTGGGGAAAGACATGCTCTGACCATTGTGTCAGTTTCCTTTCATGGCTTGCAAACCTCTTTAACCCAGTTCTTGTTAATAGTCCCTGGTAGGTGGTGCAGTGATTATGATGCCTGGGCTATTCTGTCTTAGGAAAACCCCCAGATTGACTTTCTAATGTCACCCATGTTTATACTTAAAAAAAACCCCACAAAACCTTGAGGCACCTGGTACTCAAGATTGAGTTTGAGGTCTTGTATCTTTACCTGGAAGGTGCTCTGGACAGAGAAGCTCCCCAAGTGTGGTTCAGGGGCTGGGTTCATTGCAAACTGGAATTCAGCAGCCACGTCACATGCTTCTCTTTAGATGGGAGTGGTGGCACCAGCATCCTCTTTCAGAAGCCCAAGCCAGAGCCACCAGCCCCTCAAACTATGCGTGTTAAGAGCTTCTGGGTCCTTCCTTCCTCATGAGGCGGCATCAACAAAGCAGCCTGATTACCTACAGGTGCGAGATATTATCAGCACCAACTCTTCTGCTGTCTGAGTAAACCCTGTAAATAAACTTACACTTAACTTTAACCAGTGGGACTTAACAGTTAGGGGCTGCTGTATCTTACCCTTTGAAGTATGTGAATTTTCACCACATGGGCACATAGAAGTTTGGGATGATAAACCTACTTTTCAACATACAAAGTTGTTTGCTGTTTTTAAGTATTCTAGAGTGAAATAATATGTGGGACGATAAAAGGACTCATTGATAAAATGAGTACAGATTTCTATCACTTCGGTAATGCCAGATCTTCACATATCAAATATGCCAAAAAGTAAGTCCTATCTTCCTGGAACAGACTCTGTTTTCTTGCTGGGGCTTGAAAATGGACCCATTCTGTACATTTGGTGACTTGGATTTCACCTCCTGCATTTACCAGACTCACTGATTCTGTGTATTACTGCTTGAAAATGAAAGTGTCTTGTTTCAGGGAATTTCAAAATACTTTACAAGGGTCAAGGGCAAAAACGTGGCTCAGGTTACGGTTAGGGAGAGGGCGCTCATCCTATTTTTGGGGTAGAATATTGCCTGGAAAGTTCTCTTCCAAGGGAAAAATGCCGGACACCTCCTAGTAGCAGGCTCCTGGCTGTCCAGGCAGATCACGTGCCCTCTCCGCATGCATATGGGTCCGTGTCAGTGGGGGAGGATGCCACGTGCTGTCTTTCGGAGGTAGTGGAAAATAGCCTTGTGTAGCAGAAACAGGCTCTGGTTCTTATGATTGTTCTCTTCCAGACAACTAAACATTTTATTATGAAAATTTCTCATCATGGAAGTACCAGAAGCCCCCACGGGCCCTTCCTTCACCTTCAAAGTCATCATGATGTTTGCTGCACTTGTCCTCCATCTTCTTTTTGCCGGAGCATTTTGAAGCAAACCTCCAGCTTTATGGCATTTTACTGCTAAGTACTTTAGTACTTGAGTAGACCTCCAAAGAGGATCATCTGCTGACCTAGGTACAATGACAACATCACACATACCATGGTCAATACGGATTCCTACATATCATCTTAGTCAAGCCCTCAGGGCCAACTTTTCTCCTCTGATTTGCCTACCTGTTTTTTGTTTGTTTGTTTGTTTGTTTGTTTTTTAAAGGATGTCACACACCAAACAAAGGCCTGTAGTAGGCTGACTGCCCATTGTACCTGAAGGGTGCCTTTCCGGGATAGATTCTGGGGTCCCCAACGTGGCTGACTTCTTTCAGGAGATCTGAACAGGTGGTGAAGCCTGTGTTTTGGAAAAGTCCTCAGATGATTTTGATGGGCAACCAGGTCTGGAAAGCACTGTTCTCTACCACTGTGTTCTCCTTAGGAATGCCCGGGAGACAAAGGACTGGTCAGTGCGTGTTTGGCATGTGACAAGAATGCTCTGGAACCTGTAGTTTTAAAACTATTGTTCTCCCAGCACCCAAATAAATGTCATATCTGAGAACATTTGTTATTGTAACAACATCAGAAATTTACTTTTTGTTTTAATAGGAATGACTAGTGGACATTGAAATAATGTGGGCCAGTAAGTAATATCTGATTACAGAGTCCCCAGGCAAATAAAACTCAGGATGTTTTTCTGGTTGTGGCAAATACAACTTGTCTTATAGAGGAAACTCCTTCAGGGTTTTCGTATTGGCAACAGAATACTATTCTGGGAGTGAATTAAATTAGAATTAAATTTAATTTTATGCAGGTTGATTCAAGGAGCTCAGCCCAACATTTGCAACTCTTCGACTGATATTTAGACCTGAATGAAATACAAAGTTGAATAAAACACAGGTTTAAAAGTGAAACATTTGGTTAACCTTTCCTTTTGTCCACATGGCTCTAGACAGCTGCTTGGGGGACTTTATCTTTTATGTATTCATCTCCTCCTCTTTTTAAAAATTTTTTTTTGCATTTATTTATTTTTTATAGAGAGAGACAGAGCATAAGTGGCAGAGGGGCAGAGAGAGAAGGAGACACAGAATCCGATGCAGGCTCCATGCTCTGAGCTGTCAGCACAGAGCCCGATTCGGGGCTCGAGCTCACAAACCGTGAGATCATGACCTGAGCCAAAGTCGGATGCTTAACCTGTGGAGCCACCCAGGCACCCCTATTAGTCTCCTCCTCTTAACCGATGCATGGGATCCACTGAGTTGGAGGAAGGAATACAGCTATATTTTTCAGGCACATGGAGAACATCAAACCTGAGCTTGGTGGTGAACGTATTATTTGAAGTTACCTTGATTGAAATATTGCCTAATGATGCGGCTGTTTGCAGGCGATTTCTTTAATTTTTACCCAGGGTTCCTGTGATTGTGAAATCTGCAATGACCCCTCGTGGGAGGGTCATGTTTAGTCATTTAGTTTTGAGGTTGTTCAATGAGAGCATTGATTAAATCAAAACAATACTGAAGAAATATGTTGATTACTATTGTTACAAAAATTATTACTGATCACTTACAGATTGCTTACCAAATACATGTGCATTTTACTGAGCAACTGTTATTAGTCTGTGTACCATGCATGGTATTTGGTGAGTCTGTGAGGATCACAGGGTCAATCCTTGTGTTTTTCTCCTGTGGCCCTCTGCTTGTACCTCTAATAAAATATACTAGTAGCAATGATATTGGAGTACAATTATTTGCTCATGTGTTTCCTTGACTAGACATGGCATTTTCTAGAAGTTAGGAGTCTGGCTTCTCTCTCTGTATCTCCAGTCCTGGCTTGCCACGAGTGCTTAATTTGCACGTGTGGCAGTTAGTGAGTGAATCGTAACCTTGGTTTTTGTGTGTGTGATTGACTGTTTTGACTGAACCAGCTGACCGCACAGTGGGGTCCAGTTGCTGTCTTTTCACCGAAAACATCGCTTGTGTAATGCTGCTAATATTTTACGTTGGTGTATTCTACGTTGCTTTATTTTCTCCAAAAGTAGTGTCTGCCCTAGGATGGAAAATCATGAGGATCTCATTTGATTTTCTCAAAAACCACCCAAAACAGAGCCACTGGACATCTTAGGTTAGAGGTGGGAGAACAAAGGAAGACAAGTTGCCTCAAATCATAGCCAAGTATGAGTAGAGCGCTGAGATTTCTGTGGCTTTCCCATGAGCATTGTCCCCGCCCTATCCCCCCTCCCCGCCCCACCTCAGTACACTATACTTTCCTTACGCTGGCAGTCCGGTGAGGGGTTAGAGGATGTGCTGGAGGCAGGTGGAACACTGTGTGAGGGTGTCTGTGCAATGGGTTTTCCTCTAGTTCTACAGGGGTTTGGCTGAGCTGAGCCTCAGGCAGGTGGTAGTGATGTGGAAGGTTTCCTTCACTCTTTTTGAAGAGCCAGTGTTTTTGGCCCCAAATACTTTTTTTTTTAATGTTCATTTATTTTTGAGAGAGAGAGAGAGAGAGAGAGAGAGAGAGAGACAGATTGCGAGCAGGGGAGGCCCAGAGAGAGAGAGAGGAAGACATAGAATCTGAAGCAGGCTTCCGGCTCTGAGCTGTCAGCACAGAGCCCGACACGGGGCTCGAACCCATGAGCCGCGAGATCATGACATGAACCCAAGTCAGATACTTAACGGATTGAGCCACCCAAGAGTCCCCCAAATACTTACCTGTGTGTTTCCTCGGCTGCTGCCCAGTGGGCCCAGGAGCATCTGCTCTGCTATTTGTTGTATCCCTACTGAATGACAGACATCGTCATGTACCTCCTTCCGAGGATGGGCCTCTGGTTACCTCTCTGCCTGTTGAATCTCTCTCTGCTCAGCAAGTGTGTTTGTAGGTTTTCCCTGAGAGACTGAATCAAAGCCTCAACATCACAAGATCGGCTCTAGTCTCCATTTCCCCTTAAAGTACCAGTATCTGTATCTGCTCATGCTGGCCTCTAAGATTCCATTCTCTTAATAGGCTGTGACGGTTGTTACTTACTCTCCTCTTTTACTTATAAGTTAAAAAGAAAAAAAACCTCAGGGGTGCCTGGGTGGCTCAGTCTGTTAAGCGTCCAACTCTGGATTTGGGCTCAGGTCATGATCTCATGGCTTGCGAGACTGAGCCCCGTGTCGGGCTCTGTGCTGACAACTCAGAGCCTGCTTGGGATTCTCTCTCTCCCTCTCTCTCTGCCTGTCCCGTGCTTTCTCTCTTTCTCTCTAAATAAGTAAAGTTAAAAAAAAAACTCAGATAATTTGTACACATATTAAACAGTTCCAACAGCACAAAAAGTAATTACTGAAAAGCATGAAGTGAAAAGTAGTCTCCCATCCCTGGTCTCCTAGTTTATCATCCCAGGACCAGTCACATTACCAGTTTCTTTAGCATGATTTCAGACATATGTAGGATGTATATGAGTCGTTATATGAATGATATGTGTGAATTATTATATGGAAGTACATAACATGCAAATATGCAAACCTTTAAAAGTAAAACACTAATTGTGGCATAATGCACACAACTTTGGACTTTATGACTTTAGTTTTGAACTGTTATACTAGAGAGCATTTTAAAAAAATTTTTTTTTAACGTTTATTTATTTTTGAGACAGAGAGAGACAGAGCATGAACGGGGGAGGGTCAGAGAGAGGGAGACACAGAATCCGAAACAGGCTCCAGGCTCTGAGCGGTCAGCACAGAGCCCAACGCGGGGCTCGAACTCACGGACCGTGAGATCATGACCTGAGCCGAAGTCAGTCGCTTAACCGACTGAGCCACCCAGGCACCCCTATACTAGAGAGCATTAAATAGACATACTTAGGAGTTCCCTTTCCTGCTGTTTTAAAGGACACATAGCATTCCATTTTGTGGTTCTATCACAATTTTTATCGAACCTATGTTAATGGACCTTTAGGTTGTTTTCAGTCATTTGCTTCTATAAATATAGCTCCCTTGTTACTTTGGGTCCCCCTTGTGATAGCATTTATAGAATAAATTCGAGAAGTGGAGCTGCAGTTATGGCATTTAAAATTTTGATAGGTGTTCCAAAATTGCCCTCCCCAAAAGGTGCAATTTACACTTCCACCCACAAGGTATATGACAGCCTATTTTCCCACCCACCTGCCAACAATACATTAGAAAATGTTTCCATCTTTGCTAACTAATATCCTTGTCTTTGAAAAATGTTTGCAAATTGATCTTGTCATAAATTCTCTTCAGCTCTCCCCACCGACTTTCCAATTTTTTCCAGGTACAGAGCTTAAGTTTATAGGTCTATAGGGCAATTCCTTCTTCCCTTTAAACAGGCATAGGGTTTTGTTTAATCCCTTGGGCTTCCCTGCTCCTCCATTTACTACCAATCATTACTTTAACTTATTCTTTTAGGATCCTGGGGTGCAAGTTGTCAGTGCCGGAGGCTTTCAAGGTGTTGAGTAAATAAGAAATGGCAGCAAACATTTCTTGTTAGTGAGGGAGAGAATAAAAGGCATATCACTCAGGGTTTCTGGGGGCAACTTTGGTTCAATTATCTTCAGATGTTTAAAATCAAGGCTGTTTCCAGACCATTTCAAAGAACAGCAGGGCAACCTGCTGGGAACTGTGTGAAATGAACACCCTGTTACAACTAATTAGTGTTACTGTTTTCCTTGCAGTTGGGAGTGAGAGGAAATATATGAAGGGTGTTTATCCCTTCCTGTAGTAGGAAAGAGTTGGGACCACTGGAAAAGCCTGGAGGGGCACCCAGGGTAAGATTCCTACATGACTATCCCCTTTTCCCAAAGAGTGGCCATGAGCAATCGTGATCCATAGTGCGTATTCCATCCCTGTGCTATGCTTTCTTTGAGCCATGCGTTAGCTCTTCAGGTTGTTTTTACAAGAGCCCTAAGACAAATAGTCCATTCAACGAAATTCAACAAGTATTTGTTGAACGCTTACAGTATGTAGATGAGTAGGAAATGGTCCCAGCTCTAAGGACTTTAAAATGTGGGCATAAAGAATAAATGGCGGGGTTATTTGGAGCCCCTGCAAGATTTTGAGGAGAATAGTGATGAGCTTAGACAGGGTTTCAATTGTGACTTTGTCCTTTACCGGCTCTGAAAACTTGGGGAGGTCACTTAACCCTCCTTATGTCAATTTCCTTACCTATAAAGGTTTCAGAGTTACATCAAGTCCATGGTTAGTGATCAATTAATGTTAGGCCATCAGGCCTGTGCCTTAGGAAGATTCATGAGACAGTAGCAAATAAGATGATAAAGCGTGGGATGGGGAAAGCTAAGAATGGGGAGATCAGAGTTTCGTCAGGACAGGTCAGTCTGCAGGGCAGGGACCAGCAAACCCGAGTCATGCTCCTTTGTCCTAGCAAAGATGGCTGCCGTATCCCCCTACTGCTGTGCAAACAGACTGCTGTGCGGCACAGCAGCGCCCCCTCCGTGTCAGCAGAGGGAACGAATCACACTCGTAGTTCAGTTGCTCATTCAACAAGCACGAACCTAGGCAGACAGGCTCTCGAGGTGCTGGGAGCCAGAAAGGCAGATAAACACAGTGGCTGTTTTCAAGAAGACAGATGGGTCACCAGATAAATGTGACGCAGGTGACGAGTACTCCCAGGGTGTATGTGCAGAGTCTGTGGGTGGACAGAGCAGGACACCTGACCCCGGCCTGGGCTGGGAGGGAGCCGGGCGCTCATTTATAGTCTCTTGATTCCCACCAGGTTTCCCAGAAGCAGGGCCTGGATGAAGGAAGACCTTGCGTGGATTCCCTGTCCTTGTGGGGCCACCCCTCTCCTGCTGTCGCCACAGTCCAAACCGCTGCCAGCCCCCTTCTGCTCCCAGCCTCTGCTGGCACGGCTGCCGCAGGTCGCTGGCTGAGGCTGCCCAGTGCCCATGACAGCAGCGGTAACAAATTGTTCCTCCCTCACACTGAGAGGACGGGTTGGACCAAGCCCAGGATGATTAAATTGCACTTCGAGCCACTGCTGTGTTGACCAGACCTCCGTTCCAGCCGCCCCCCTTCCCCCTTCAAAGCAACAAGTAGCAAACATTTGATAGAGTCAGAGTGGCCACCCGTCCCCGTCCCCGTTTCCTCACACCCGCTCAGCTTTGGAACACGAGGGCCAGGTCGTGAGGGCAACCGCCGGCTCACACACCAGCCTGCTTGGGACGCTGTGGCTGTGTCATGTTCTGTCAATTACAACCGCGTGCTTCCTGCCCTGGCCTGCATTCCCGCGGTCCTAAGGTTCATTCTCCGGTTTGGGCTTCTGGTCACCCTGCGCTGTTGTGCAAACTTCAGTGCTTTTGGGGACTGGCTCCCTCTTTGGGGGAAGCCTGGGGCGCTGGCAGCGGTGGACACGGGAGCCTGGAGAAGCTCAATCATGGGATCTGTTCACCCAAGTCAGTCACCTCGAAGGTTAGATGGGGGAGCTGGCCACCGGCGAGTGCAGTGAGGAGCTGCAGATTCGCATAGTTGTTTCCATGGGGCGGAGGGGGGGGAGCACAAGTGCACTGGGCTCCCTAAACCAGAGCTTCCTGGTGTGAATCAGATGAAACCTGAACCGTGGGGAAGGTGGCAAGTTCTCCAGTGCGAGCCCAGGGAGTGTACTTGGGTGGAAAGTCACGTCGGGCCCATAAACAGCAAGATGGAGAGGCCGCCAAAAGCAGAGACAGAAATAGCCGAGGGGTCCCCCATCCTGCCTCAGTCAAACCCACCAGCTCCCGCCAGACATTCCTCTCCCTCGCTCTGCCTTCCCTCTTTCTCTTGTTTTTCTTTCTCTCTCCAAGTTTTGTTTTGCTCCAGGGACTCCTCAGCTGGCCTGCAGGGCTGCAGTTGGCTTGATAATCGTGGAGTTGCTGGGTCTTTTTTTGCAAGTGCAGGAGAGATGCAGAGTAGCTGGCCTTCTCCAAGGGTTTCTCCTCTCTGGGAAGCCGTAGGAAACATGCCTCTCTGTTCCACCCCAAGGCAATATCTTCCAGGTATTTCTCCTACAAGGAGGAGGAATTGGCTCCTAGCTCACGTTTTCATCAGAGTGCTTTTGGATATGTCGAATTCGTTGCCGATATTTGTGCTTTTTCTGGTTTTGAAGTTAGACTTCATCTCTTTCTCATTTGGTCTGTAGGTAGCTCTTGCAGCACGCTGAACTGAGCTCATCCTCTATTTGAAAATGATGAATTAGGAGCCTGGAGGAGGACTGAAGCTGTTCCACGGAGCAAAGCTCTGTATTGTGCTAGTGCTCTGAGGTGGTAGGGAGATTTTAGGAGATGGGTAAAACACAACAGCAATGAAACAGGTGCTGCCGTAGCAGTCACTCCAGGGAGGGCTCAGCCCAGCTTGGCAGCGGTGGTGTGCTTTTTTCCAGCTACAGAGACTGGAGCCCCCGCAGTGCTGACAGAGGTCAGGTACTGGAAATATCAAGGACCATCATCTCTCAGGCACCAGCCTGAGACACCTCGTACATTTCATGTTAGGATGCAGAAGCACACCTGGCAGACCGCAGCTTTCTGCCTTCCAGCAGGGAGAGCTGATGGTCTCTCTCTCTCTCTCTCTCACGCGCGCAGATGTCTATAAATACACGCTCTCATTCGCCTGAAAGCTTTTGGCAGGAGGGCAGAGTGTATCCTTCCCGACCCAGCTTTCCGAGGCGGGAGGACTCTGAGCTCATATGGGAAGCGCCTAGCACAGCTCCTGGTGCAGAGCAGGAACTCGATCACCAGCCTTCTTTCCTCCATTCTGCTTCCCCTTTCTTCTTTATTCCTACCTTCTCCCTTGAGGGAAGCTACCAGAACATGGGTTTAATTTCCCCTTGTGTGTATAATAGAAGATGTTGTGCTCTTTGATGAGTGGGAAGACACCTCTTCTCTGGGCGAGACTCCTCCTTAAGGAGTGTAAGTCACACTGGGCCACTGATCACGGTCTTCTCCCCCCCCCCCCCCCCCCCCCCCATCAATCTGCGATCTCACTTACTATTCCAGCATCTATCTTTGCCCCTCCTAGGGTGAGACATCTGTTTAATATTTTCCTTCTTTGGAACCAGGCCATTGGAAAGCAGACGAGGCAGGGCCAGCCAGGTGGAATTGGCAGGGAGTTGGTGAGCACCTCAACATTGCCTAACGAGGCAAGACGTTGGTAATACACAGGCCGGGAACCATGGGGATTTGGCTACTAGACTGCGGGAGGGAGGGCTCCTGGCAGTACGTGAGGATATTTTAGTGGGAGCAGAGTTCAGCCCTAGACTGCGTTTCTCAGGGCAGGGCCAGCACACGGGTGAGGCAACACTTCCCTCACTATCAAGGTGAGTAATGTTTTAGTGCAATATTAAAAATAATAGTTAACTAGCTTGAATTTAAGTAAAAAAAATAATCAAATTTAATGTGAAAAGAACCCATGATAAACCAAGTATCAAAATATTGGGGTGATAGTAATACAGATCTTGTCTGTCTTAGTCATCTCGGGCTGCAACCACACAGTGCGGACTGGGTGGCCTAAAACAACATTTATTTCCCTTGGTTCTGGAGGCTGGAAGTCCATGATCAAGGTCCAGCAGAGTCTTTCCAGTGAGAGCTCTCTTCCTGCCTTGCAGACAGCTGCCTTCTCTCTGTGTCTGCACTTGGTTGTGGAGAGAGACAGAGTGGGAAAGAGACAGAGAGAGGGAGAGGGAAAAAGACATAGAGACACAGAAGGAGAGAGACAAAGGTCGAGAGAGGGAGAGACAACAGAGAGACAGAGATAAGGAGATAGAGGGACAGAGACAGAGACATAGGGAAAGAGAGACAGAGAGAGGGAAAGAGAGACAGAGAGACAGAGGCACAGAGGGAAAGAGACAGAGACAGAAAAAGAGCATTGGGTGTAAGTAAGAGAGCACACTTTCTGATATCTCTTCCTTAAATGGCACTAATCCCATTATGAGGGCCCCATCCTCATGACCTCCTCTAGTCTTAATTATTTCTCCTAGTCCCCATTTCCAAATACCATCACACTGGGAGTTAAAGCTTTAGCATACAGATTTTAGGGGGACACAAACATTCAGTTCACAATACTGGCTTTAATATTTTGATATTTTGTTCATCACTGATTTTTGTATTAATTTTTATCTTAAAAAATATTGCATTAAAACATGGTTTATTTGGACTGTTGAAGTTTTCGTTGCCACCTTCAATTTTGCCTTACTCACCTTGTCCTTGTCGTGGCTCTGCTGTAGAGAAACCCCAACTCCTGGATCTGGGGAAGGGACGTTGGGCCCAGGCATCATCCTGAGCTAAAGGATCAAGGTCGACCACTCGTTGGACCAATCCAATGCTGACCAATTCTTCATTTCCTTTTTCTTCCTTAATCATTGTCAAGCGTATGGTTGCATTGTCAACACTTAATTATTTCTGTTGTGCCACAGGACTTGGCATTTCATCCAACACTGCAATAGTTAGTTAAATGCAATGTTCCGTAATCAAATCTGATTTTTAAAAGTTCTCATATAAATGGAGGTAGTCAGGAACCAGAGAACCCGTTCCGAATCTTTAGCTTTATCAGGTGAACTTTTGCCGTAATTTCTGTAATTTTGGTGTGTCTGAAGATTTAATCTAATTTTAAAGACTACGAAAGTCTTTTCAGCTCTCCAGTAATGCGGTGACCTTTTTCAAAATCCTTTTGATGGTTTCCCCAAGTTAAACATTTTTTTAACTTTTGATTTGGATATAATATTGAATTTACAGAAAAGTTATTGGAGCTATACAAAGAATTTCTGTCTGTATATCCTTTACTCAGTTTCACTGTTTATATTTTGCTTCATTTGCTCTCTTTCTCACTGCATGTATACATGCACACACCCACATATAGGTATGACCACACACGTATATGTATGAGCACACACACATTTATATGTGAACACACATATACATGTACACATGAATACACGAATATACATATCAGCACACACATATATACACACACATATATATACACACACATAAATATGTAATTGTTTTCTGAGCCATTTGTTAGTAGATTAGAGACCCCATTAATTGATATAATCTGTTATATAATCCACAGTCCATATTCAATTTTCACCATTTGTCGTAATGTTCATTATAGATATTCTTTTTTCCTGGATCCAATATCTAATACAAGATCATGCATCACATTTGGTTGTCAAATTCTTTTAATCTCCTTTAATTGGGAACAGTTCCTCAGCCTTTTCTTGTCTGTCTTTTCTTTTTTAATAATTCAACTTTATTTTTTCTAATTTATAAAACATGTTTATTTATTTATTTTTATTTTCGAGAGAGACAGCACGAGCAGGGATGGGGCAGAGAGAGGGAGAGAGAATCCCAAGCAGGCTCCATACTGTCAGCGCAGAGCCTGATGTAGGGCTTGAACTCATGAACCATGAGATCATGACCTGAGCCGAAATCAAGAGTCAGACACTTAACCAACTGAGCCACCCAGGCACCCCGTCTTTCTTCACCTTTTTAGTTTTGAAGTGTTCATTTTGTAGACTGTTCCTAAATTTGGATGTCTGATGTTTTCTCATGTTTAGATTGAGGTTTTGCATCTTTGGCAGAAATACCACAGGAGTGATGTGTTTTCTATTTACCATATCAAAAGTCTATTGGTTTATCTCCATTTTGATGATATTAACTTCTTTTTTGCTGTGTGTGTGTGTGTGTGTGTGTGTGTGTTTTGTGAAGACATCACCCAGCTGCTTTTTCTCCCCCTAGTTTTTTTCTTCCCATTGTGTTGAGATTTTATTGACATATAACATTGTGTAAGTTTAGGGTGTATGATGCGACAGGTTGATACCTGACTATGTTGAGAAATAATTACCATAATAGCCTAGTTGCTTCCATCTTGGTGATGTTCGCTTTGGGCACTTTGTTAAGGTAGGGCCAGACAGTTTTCTCCACCATAAAGTTAGTTTGTTCTACTTTGAAATTAATAAATAATGTATAGAGAGCTATTTTGAGAGTGTGTATCTTTGTTCCTAGTCAAACTTTCACTCACTTGTTTTAGCATCCATTGATAATTGTTTTCCGTTTTCATTTCAAAGTATTAGAAAAATTTATCTTGAGGTTTCTTCTTTGATTTATGTGTCGCTTAGAAGTGTATTGTTTAATCTCCAAGGATTTGGGGATTTTCCAGTTCTCTTTCTGCTACTGAATTTTAGTTCGGTTCCATTGTAGTCTGTGAGCAGACACTGTGCGGCCGGGAAGGGAGTGTTCTATAGTGTTCTGTGATTGGGGCACAGGTGAGACTGTGCTCCTAGACCGTGAGCTTCACCAGTACTTCTCGGGTTCCTCCTCCCGCCCCTGGGGGTGGGACAGGATGGCTAGAGGGGGACAAGAGTTGGATATTTCCCTTCCCCAGGTAAGGTTAGGCTCTGGTAAATCATTTCTTCTGAGGGTGGGCCTTGTTGAGAAGAGAAGGCTGTGGGATATTTCAGAATGGTTCCTTGTTTTCTCCCGAGGCTGGAAATATAAGGGGACTTTTCTCTGATTTGTTATGAAGAGCTCACAAAAATGTGGGAGCCTCCTATGACTGGGTCCCCCTGGAGTTTCCAACTCTCACACTTGTCCAGATTGAGCCTCCAGCATTTTGTCAATTATAGTCAGGTTTTCTGCCCCTGGCACTGTTTCTGCAGGGTTTGTGCTCCTGGGTTTCTGCTCCAGTAAGTTGATTCTCAGTATCTGCCTGTCTCTTCAATTCGGGGTGGGGGGCGGTGGGGAGCGGTTGCCCTGTGACCTCATTTCTCTGACACATCTAAGGAGAGTTGTTGGCTTTTCAGTTTGTGAGGTTTTTAGTTGTTGTTCAGGTGGAGTGATGGCTTCTAAGCTCCTTACATGCTGGGCCAGAAACCAGAAGCCCATTGATAAATGGTATTTTTATCTCTATCATTCCTTCTATATTTATTAGCTGTCTAGTGCAAGCAGGAGCTTTTCTTTTTTATTAATTAAAGAAAATATTTATGTATTTATTTATTTAAACAGACTCATAGACTCATAGGTTCCTGTATTATTTAATGGATTATAACCTGTTCTTACTTATTTTGATACTCAGATCACTCCTGACTTGGCCAGTGGAAGTCTTTTCCAATTAACTCTTGAATGCGTTGACATGTTCCCATTTTTCTTTGAGTACTTTCTTACTTTCTGATGCAACAAGATGTTCCAGGCTTGTCTTGTACTTTTCCTGCCCCAGGCCTGGCACAATATGATTCAATTGGAGTTCATGAGCTATTTTCTTTTTTTGGAGAGGTTATTCTAGCTGAAGATAGAGCTTGGATTCCATGTTATTTGTTATGTCCATTGTGCCATGCAGCATATTCTGTGTGTGATGTCATCAGCATTTCCTATGAAAAGGTATCATCCGTTAGTCTTCTTTGAATTCACTGTTCCGCTTTAATTTAGCATTTCAGGCCGGGGTGTGATTTGCACGGTTGCATTCATGTATTGTTTTGATTTAGGTAATTGCTTTATTTGGATCTGTTTGCCAAGCACTACAATTGAAAGCCCTCAGTTAACTCAATATGTCTGGTGATGGTTGGTTCTGTGCTTAGCCCTTGTTGATTCTCTAGACAATAAAATACAGTACCTACTCCCAAGAAGTGTATAGTCTAGTAGGGAAGGCGAGAAGACTCTACGTTAACCTGTGGCACACGCCTCATGCAAGTGTATAAACCGTCACTGCATTTTTTTTGGGAGCCAACAGTTAGTCTGTGCCAGATCTTATGGATGAGGATGGAGAAGGCAAGCAAGACCCCACAGCTCATAACCATCAGGACAGGAAGTCTTTTCAGACCTAGGAGGAACTCTGCATATTTGCTTTGCCTAGAAAGATGAACTGTTTCATAGATGACCTTTTAACACCTGGGCTATAAACCTCAATGGGACACACATAGGGAAGAGTGGGCCGGGTCTCACTAGCTTTCCATATGTAAGCATTCCCTGGAGCCTAGAACAGGGTCATGAAGTTGAGGTAGGAGAGCATGACCTTATGAGATTCTTTGCCTGTATTGACTCCCGATTGTCCTAGAGCAGGAGGCTCTGGGGCTTTGTAAAATTGCTCTTGGGAGCAATGTTGTCAGACTCTTGCAGAAAGAATGTTACCTAGGAGAGAAGCATGACGAGGTTTTTTTCTGGCCCAATAATTTTATATCTCCATCCTGTCTACACTCTAGGTTGTAAATGCCTTGGGGAAAGGGCCCTGCATTCTACTTATTGGCATCTCCCATTGTATGTGCATAGGAGTTAGTCATTGATTGATTGTTCTTCTGAAATAACTCTAACTGCTTTGGGATGTGTGACACGGGAGATACAATGATGAGATTTGTTGAACTGTGTATATATAAAACTTTTGCTGTGTTAGCTTAAACTTGTGGCCCTAGAGTGGCTCTAGACTTCCCCCCCCTTTTTTTAAATGTTTATTTATTTTTGAAAGAGAAGGTGGGGGAGAGAGACGGAGACAGAGGATCCAAAGTGGGTTCCACACTGAGAGCGTAGAGCCCAGTGCTGGGCTCAAACCCATGACCTGTGAGATCATGATCCAAGCTGAAGTTGGACACTCAACCAACTGAGCCACCCAGATGCACCTAGACTTTCCCTTGTAAAAGCAAAATCACTATAGTAGTTCCAGACCTCACGTTTCCTAAACATTTTTTTTTTTTTACCACATTGTTCCTTATTTAAAAAACAGATGGCCTTTTAAAAGGTACTCTATATATTGAAAAGTCTCTTTTGGGTAAAGGTAAAGTTATGACCTAGACGATCTTCAGTGTTAAGCTGTAGGCAAACTTAAAAGCAAGAGAGGCCCTCCTGGCAACTCTAAAATGAAAGCATGTAGGTGACTTCTCTGCTGCCCAGGAAGATGGCTCCTGGATGGTTTCCATTCTTCATGCTCCTTTCTTGGGCCCAGCGAAGCCTGAAGCTTGGTAATTCTTCCAGCCAAGGAGGCACTTGGGATTCTGCCCTATTTATTTATTTTTATTAATTTTTTTGACGTTTATTTACTTTTGAGAGAGAGAGAGCACAAGAGAGAGAGAGGGAGACACAGAATCCGGAGCAGGCTCCAGGCTCTGAGCTGTCAGTGCAGAGCCCAACATGGGGCTCGAACTCACGAGTCATGAGATTGTGACCTGAGCCGAAGCTGGACGCTTAACCGATGGAGCCACCCAGGCACCCCAGGGTTCTGCCCTCTTAATGGTAAAGGTAGCTCTGGTAGAACTTGAAGGCTGTATTGAATAAGGAACTATCAGATCATGCAGTGCTCACAGCTGGGATGCCCGTGTGCATCAACTTTGGAAATCAGCAGTTGGATTAAGGAAATTCTCCAAACTGAAATGAATATCGGCTTGAGTTATTAAGCCCAGAAATATTTCCTGTCTTTGAGATTTGCTGGTAGGCCATGCTTGCCTTAAGTTAAAGGGTCAGATTTTCCCGTAAGCACTTGAGCTCTCTTGCTATTTTGGGTAATCACCTCTCCACACACATATGCTTAATCAGGAGCCGGAGCATAGGGAGTGTTGTCAACTTTGTCCTGTGCTGCATTAGGATCCCTTCCTTGGCCAAGCGAGTGCTCTTGATGAGTTCACTCCCATCTGCGATCATGTTGTACGGCTTCTGATTAGACATTGTTGTATGCAATCCAGCCCCGTGTTAACAGGCATTCCTCCAAGTGACGACAAGATCTGGCCTGTGGTGGATGATGGCTCTCCCCTGGGATCTCCTGGGGACAGGCTGGTGCTTTTAGAACTGCCGTGTGCCTTGATCTTAATTTATCTGTTGTATTCAATATCATTGGAAGCCGGGAAAAGGCCACATACCTGACCTCTGTTCCAGGGCTGTGATATTGCACCCACTCCAAGGTTTCTTTGATCCTGACTTTGGCAAGCCAAGTAGGGGAACTCCTTGGTCCCCAAAGGTTCATCTGACTTTGTACATTTGTGACATTTAGTCTTCAAATTACAGTTTGATTTGATTGCAGGTTGGAGAAAAAGAAGGCTTTGAGGGTCTGCCAGAAAGTAGGCTTTTCCAAGTGTCCACATGAAGATTAGTATTCCTCCCAGTTGTCACCTGGCTGTCATGTGCCAATTCTTGAGGGAGAGGACATCGGGCTATTGGGCTTTGTTTGGGCTTCCTGGTTATGAGACTTGGAAAGGTGAGCAAAGCCATTATAGACAGCTTACAGTATTCACGTTAGGGCCACTCCCACTCCAAATACGGACCACTCCTTGGCCTTTCTAATTTTAGAATGCTTATTTAGAATGAATTCAGATTTGCTGAAATCATGTCTGCCTTTGTAGGGGGTAAGAGAATAATCACCAATTTTTACTGAAAAAATTTCATGAAGAGAATTGTTGACTTTGTTGAGTGTGAAGGCCAATAAACTGGAAAGGAAGGAAGGAAGGAAGGAAGGAAGGAAGGAAGGAAGGAAGGGGGAGGGAGGGAGGGAGGAAATTGAAACAGCTTTGTGTAAAATATTAGTGCTGAGTTAGGAGGACACAAGTTTCAGACGGTTGTGTGTAACATCATAGGTTACATCTCTCATTCCCATCTGAAATCTTATTGTGTAAACTGTAAAATAATGAAACTGCATTTTAAAATGTAGTTTATAATTAGAAGCAGTGGTCTTGATGAATTTTGTCACAAAATCAAGTCTTCAAGAGAACACTCTTAGCTGGCCACAGGCTGGAAACCAGTCCTTAGCAATGTGGAAAAAGGTCAGGATTGGATTGGGTCTATATATTAAAAAAAAAAATGAAATGTCTCCTTTCTTCCAGTATCCTTTTGGAGCTTCTTTCTCTGTTTCTTTTTTTTTTTTTTTAATGTTTCTGTTTTTACTTTTGAGAGAGACAGTGGGGCAGGTGAGAGTGGGGGAAGTACAGAGAGAGAGGGAGACACAGAATCCAAAGGAGGCTCCAGGCTCTGAGCTGTCAGAACAGAGCCGGACATGGGACTCAAACCTGTGAGCTGTGAGATCATGACCTGAGCGGAAGTCGGAGGCTTAAGCAACTGAGCCACCCAGGTGCCCCTCTTTCTCTTGTTTCTATGGCTTTAAAATGCCTGAGCTGAGGGTAAATCTAAATAAGAAAAGGATGTACCATTCCTTAATGTGCAAAGGGCCCCCCCCCCCCCCACCCCGCCAGTGCCCTGTGCTTGGTTTTCTGAGACAGCAGAATTTCAGGTAAAAGGTTTTTTTTGTTTTGTTTTGTATGTGTGGGGGGGCTCTAGAGCCGGTTCTTGGATAAGAAAAAAGTCTTTGTCAGCCTTCCCAGAGCCAAAGAGTAACTGTGATTCTATCTATGGAGCCTCCTATTGCTAGCCCACCTGGGAAGTTCAGCCATACTTCATGGGGGCACCAAGTCTGGGCATTTGTGGGTGTTCAAGCCTGTGTTGGGGCAGGCTGCCAAGGAGACAGAGGGGTTAAACAGTTAGCACTCACTGCTGGTTGGCTCCAGGATTTCACCAGGCTTATAAAAAGAGAGGGCCTAACAGGGTTGCCCCTCGGTGAGGGCCCATTTGAGAACTGAGAGTCTTGGGTTCAGTCTGAAGACCTGGTTGGTTTCAAGCACAGAAAAACTGTACATCATCTGTCGCCACAGCCCTACATTCCTATGAGCTGAAAGCACTGCTCGAGAGTCCAATGCAGATTTCTAACACTGCTGGGGACAGGGCCCTGTCTCATGTGCAGCAAGGATGGCACTGAAGAGAGAGCCTTGTAGGGGCCGTAGGTCTGGAGAAGCAGCGAAGCCCATGTAGGCGTAAGAAGCCCTGACATCAAGCTGGTGACCTTTTGGAGTGTGTGGTGCAAATTGGCAGGGATGGGAGCAGGAAGCAGTTTTGGCCCAGGCCAATGGTGACCTTCAGGTGTACCCGCCTCTGGGATCAGGAACAATGGGGTGTTGCAACCAAGGCCATGAGCGGAGCAGAAAATGGCACCTGTGGTTGCAGCAGGTGAACTTTAATGACTGCCAAGGAGAGCTCAAGCGCCATTTGGAGACCCTACCAGCCAAAGGGGGAGGACCAGGGCCTGGGATTCCGCAGATCTCCTGCCCCAGGCTGCAAGCCAATGGCTGTTATTATTGTTACTCAAAACCCCCCTCCGGTGGCTTTTCTCCAGCTGGGAGAAGGGGGAAAGGCACAGGCTACTCCCGTTCCTTAGCGGAGAGACGTCCCCGAGTCATATTCTGGGGGATTGCATGTCAGCAGCTGACGGCGTGTGGAACTCTACCGACGTCCATGTAGGGCTCTACTAAGAACTTAGAATACCAAGCCAATTAGGGGCAGCATCTCTTACGGTGGAGATATAGATGTTTTATGATATTCCCAATGTGTTTTTTCCCCCTAGTCATTTGTGTTCTGGAATATTCTATACTCTATTGTATATAGCTAGATGACATCTGAACAGTGTCATGATCCTGCCTGTTCTTAAGTTTACATGTGTCATGGTATGAAAATTGCTCATGGGTGCTGGTTTTTTGGTGGCATAAATACTAGCACTCATTCCAAGTGCCACAGTGACACGCTGGGCTTTCCTGTTTTGACTGCTTCATTTGGCAAAGGCCTAAGGTCACACATGCTGATGTTGAGAATGACCCCCCCATACCCCCCCCCCAGCCTACCCTTTTCTCCAGTGGGAAATATGGAGCATAAGGTGCCTTCACACCAGCGGGCTTTGGGGAACAGAAGCTGTCCTTTCTTACTCTTCTTGGCAATAGTGTTTGAACTCTGTCTGGTATTCTGATTAAAGTTTACCTGTTTACTTTAAGAGTGAAGGGCAGGCTCATAGTTCTCAAGATATGAGTATCGGATATTCATTAAAAAAAAAAACAAAAAACAAAAACCCGTAGCAGCAAAACCACATCACAAGTCACATAGCTCAGGCCGGTGCCACTTAAACAGGCTTCTCTGGGAAGGCCTCAGGCTCGGCGCTGTACTTTTTCCTTTACCTTCCCCATCCACTCCTGCCAATTGTGCCATTTGGCCAGAATATACCAAATTGAACATGAAGTATTTTATTGTGTACTTACGCTGAGGGATGGCTTTTCAAGCCAGGTATTAGGATGTTACCTCCTATCTATCTGCTTCCAATGCAAATGTATTGCAATGGTCGCAGAATGGAGTATTTAAAATTAGGACTCTCTTAGAGAATCTGGAGTAGGTGATTGGTACAACCATAGGGCATAGAAAAGAAGTTGAAGACCACTCTTGCCTGGAGGTTGTTTGGAGATTTTGTGAACCTCCCTGAGAAAGATGGAGACGCGTGAATTGTGGATCACAGTGTGAACGCAGCTGTGTTTTCCTTCGATCTGCTCCTATTTCTCAGGATCCTGGAAATCTGGACCACCTCACACCACTGAACCAGTGCTTCCTGAGAGGCAGAAAAAGTCTGTTACCTTAAGACTCCAAGGCCACGGCTAAGGGCCTTACCACTAGCTCCCTGCCAAGGCCGTTGGCTTTCTTAAATGGCTTGATCACACCCTGATGTTTCAAGGCTGGGTGCTCCCCAGCTGGAGCCCTGAAAATGCTTGCATGGCATCCTTAGAGAAGGAAACCAACTTGAAAGAAACTCCCACAAAGTAAATCACCAGGACCGGATGGTTTTCATCCAAGAGTTGGGGAAGGAAATGAAGTGTGAAATAGCACAGATACTGATGAAGACATTAGTTCTCCATTAAAGCCACAACTGTGTCAGAGCAGAGGAAGTTTGCTAACATGATGATCTTATTGCTGGAGAAGAGAGATTACTGGCCTATCTGCTGCCTCCAGAAAACCTGGTCCACTTGGAAAGAATGGCACAAAGTACGAACAATAACACAATAGCCTTTATTCCTTGAAAGCAGGTGAGAGGGACAGTATGCTGATTCATGCATGACAGCATTGTAGTAGAAACCTTGGAAAGAATATAATAGTGACTATGTAACATGTAGGCTGCTATCCTCTATTCTGTGCCCGTGGCAGACATTGCTAATCAATCTGGTACTCTTCTCTTTGAGCTTGGATTGGGCCTCCTTAGTTCTGTGCTCTTGACTGTCACCATCAAATGACCAGAGTTGACATATGTGTTAAAACTCATTTTCCCTCTTGGCCTACGAGGATATATTTTATCATGGACCACAAAGGCTCATAATTAAATTATAAATAATGACAAGAAGGAAGTCTTTCACAGATAGTTTAGTTTAAGAGCCTGACAAAAGCATGTCACATTCTTTCTTCTAAAGACTGAGTTAGAAGAACACCCATCCCCAGCGATAACCAATTTTGTGAGAGCTGAATCCAGACGTGTAATCCCAACTCAGACCACAGAAGGGTCTTTTTGGAAGGAAGAGAAGTCACTTCCTCTGTGGCAACAAGGAGCGTGCTCCAGAAAGTTCTTCTGAGGGATGAGAATCAACAGCAGCCTCCTTCATTAGGCATTTCCCTGCAGAGCTGTCAACGTTGTTGAGTCTGGCCACAACAGTGACTCAGTGGGGCACAGAAGTGAGGTATGCTTTTGAGAGCAGAGCTACACTGGAGCCCGGGGAGAAGAGAGACAGGAATTTTGGACCCTGGAGAAACTGAGTAGCTTTATGGAAAACCTGAAGTCTCCATGGGACTGGCCTTCATTTCACACTAAGGAGCAGAAGACCAGTTCTGTGGCAGGTCTGGGAATCCCGTGGAATCCACAAAACGTTTTGCCACTGGAGTGAACAAAGCCTCCTGTCACTGATAATGGCTAAAGCAGTTTGGCTGTAAGGGGCATCTGGGTGGCTCAGTAAGTTAAATGTCTGGCTCTTGGTTTCAGCTCAGGTCATGATCTCATGGTTCGTGGGTTCAGGCCCTGCATCAGGCTCTGTGCTGGGAGCCTGGAGCCTGCTTGGGATTCTCTCTCTTCCTCTCTCTCTCTGCCCCTCCCCTGCTCATGTGTTCTATCAAAATAAATAAACTTGAAAAAATTAAAAAAAAAAAACAACAATTTGGCTATCCTATAGCCCAGTGATCTCCATGTAAAGAGGTGTGTGATGGAACAGATCTCCTGGAATATACTATAATCTGATCACTTACAGATATTTACCTGCCTGCCGCCATTAGGGAATGGGCTATTTTTCTTGATCAGTGAAAAGAGGCAACATACTTAGATTAACAGAGAGTCGGAATATGGTAAAATGCAGTAGCATGGGAGAGACCCTGACTGTACTGTGATTTTTCATTGATTATTCGGGATCTTGTCATGCCGCAGAGTGCTCACTGGGGCATTGGCCAGGTGTTGTAGCTCAGGGGCCGTGGCAGCCATGATACAATGGGATCCATTGGTCAGCAGACCTGGGTGCTTAGTTCTCACCCCACCAGCAGGTGCCCCGAGACCTTGCTTAGATGTAGCAGAATCACAGGGCATGGAATGAGACGCTGGGGAGAGCATTTTGTCTAGACGTTTGCCTCAAGGATTATCATCTCCGTTTTAAAGCGAGGCAGTAGTTGTTCAGCAAGAGTAAGTTAAGTGCACAACGTGCAGGGTTGGGGGAGGGGAGGGTGGGGAAGTGAGAGGAGAGAGTGCAGGCTCCCAGCCAGCAGACCTTCTCACGTCACCTCTTTGCTTCTGAGCCTCAGTTTCCTATCTTTAATGGGCGTGGAAAAGTAGGTGCAGGTTTAACATGGTGTTTAGAGCATAGGGAGAAATCTCTGCGGGTTAAATGATCACGTGTCATGCTGATGACTCCTATTTCGAAGGCACTTTATAGTTGATAAAGTGCTTTCATCTACATTATTTGACCCTGCCAAGGACACCGCGCGTGCGGTAAGCGGTAGGGTTCCTTATCCACTCTCCCCAGCCCAGATGCCTCAGCTGAGACTCAGCGGGATGAAATGGCTTCCACAAGGTCAGACCAAGGTCAGACCCAGGGCTAACACTCCTGCCTTCTGGTTCTGGACCCAGGGCTCCTTTCACCACATAATGATAGATAATGGAGAGTTTATTTATCATTCACTTCTGTGGCAGCGGAGACTTCAGCGTCACGGCATGGTAAAAATAGACCGTGAGGGCGAGGAGGTTCTCAGGAGCAAACAAACTGAGCTCACCAGAATGTTCTCGTGGGCAGGCTCGGTTGCCGTGGCCTTTAGGGAGCCTTGGCAGTCCTGCGGCGGGCGGGCAGCGTCACCTACTTGCCTTCCCGGAGGAGCTGCCTCTGGGCTCCAGGGCCAGATGCAGGCCCTGCCCTAGGGGACACAGGGCCACAGGGCGAGGGGCAGGGGGTGAGGGCTGGGAGGAGGGTTTTTTCTGAGGTGCGGGAACCACCGACCTGGAGCCCATCCCTGGGCAGGGGGCCAGATTGTGTGTCCCACAGTAGCAACCTTCCTGTGGTTTAGCACACGCGAGGAGAAACAGCCCAGTGAGCCCGGGCTTCTGTGTCACTGAGGGTTTTCTGAGGGGCAGGGGGAAGGGGAGCAAGGGAGTATGGATGAGTAGAGGTGGCAAGGCTGAAGAAAAAGCCCCATTAACATTCACTTAAAGATATACATACATTTTTCCATTTGAGAGAGAGAGAGTGGAGGAGAGGGGCAGAGGGAGGGAGCGGGAGAATCCTAAGGAGCACGGAGCCCGACTGGGGCTCAGTCCCACAGCCCTGGGATCATGACCTGAGCCGAAATCAAGACTTGGGTGCTCAACTGACTGAGCCGCCCAGGCGCCCCTTCTTAAAGATAATTTTTAATCCCCCTAATGCCGGCAAATGATTTGATTGTGCTATAATTGAAAAAAGTTATACATACCTGTATATGTGGTTAAAATACAGTTATTCGAGAAAAAAGGAATCGTACAGAGAAAGTGTAACACTCACAGACAAACACGGCCACTTTGTCTTTATAAGGGGGACAAAGAATGTGTTTTTGTGAAGATGCATCGCTACTGTTCTGGGTTGTATTCTTTTGAATATTTTTCCTGTTGGAAATATCTGGTTAAGAAGACGTGCTTTACATTGTAGCAGAAGAGCTTAGAAAATGGATGTTTTCCCCACTTGCAGAAAGCCTATCAAACCAGTGGCCCTTGTCCTGTTAAAGTCATAGATTGCTTTGAGAATCCCATAAATACCCTACATTCCCTTCCTAGACAAACTCAAGCACTTACAAATTTGACACAACTTTAGGTCAGATAAACCACGAAAGCCCATCCGCTGACATTAGGTTAATATCTTCTTCATTGAAAAAATTAGAAATTAATATTTTACGAAAGTTTTTTCTTTACAGAAGGATTCACTACATGCAGCTGAGACGGTTATAATTAAAACGTAGGTATACATCCAGTGACACACAAAATATTCTGATTTCTATGAAGTTCCCTAGCTGATAACATTTGTATTTTACATCTGTAGTCATTGCACGTTCATACACACACACACACACACACACACACACACACACACACACATATATTCAAGGAAGCTCTATGCCCAACATTGGCCTTGAACTCACAACCCCAAGATCAAGAGTTTCATGCTCTACCAACTGAGCTAGCCCAGCACCCCCACATTCACTTATAATTTTATCTTAGTTTTTTATTGGTTCTTTTAAAGATGTTGTGTAGTGTTACTCCATTGTAATTTGTATCTGATAACACATGTAATATTTGGTATAACAAGGAAAATCTGCCTTCACTGTTAAATCAATTTTGATTACATGTAGAATATACTATATAAAGTAATATTTTAATATATACAACGGCCCACACGCCATCAGTAAGATCTCATCCTCCAGACTTGTGAATTCTGGGAAAAAAATTACTTCCACATGTTTCTAAAACTACTTAGGATTTTTGACTGGTTGGTGGTCTATTGATTCTAAGTATCTGACCTGTCAAAACGCCATCTTTAAACTCCAGTGATGCATAGAGGCTTGGAATTAGCCGGGGCTGAATTTATTACAGAACAAAGGGAGGTGATGATTAACACACCCATCTGAGCAGTAGGGGGGAAAATAATCCTTGAATGGATTAGATGCCATGATCCTAAAACCACATTCTCTGAGTGTTGGGTACTTGCCCAGAAATGGGGAGAGGCCAAACACTGATGCCTTTTAAATGACAGGGTAGCTCCATGGGACTCTGGTCAGGGACACTGGTGCAGAGAGTTGAGGGTCGATAGGGAAGAAGCCTTTCTTTCTCCTGTGCTCTAGCAGAGTTGAGGACTAGACCCGCTCCGTGTGCAGTAACCCTCAGAACGGACAGCCCGCTCTGTTAGTGTTACACAATTATCAGTCTGCCTGTGTGGGTGGGGATTACACTGAAGTGTAAATAAAAGAGTTGTTTTTTGTTTGTTTGTTTCTTTTAACCACTGAACGGGAATAACTTACAATTTTTTTTGGACTCCAGTAAGCTACTTTCAAGACAGACATAGAGGCTGCCAAGAAGCTGAAATGAATTATTATGTACTGTCCCCCAAGAAGTCAAGGGTGCTAGTCAGGCTTTCCCTGTTCCCTGACAATATCTGGTAGATTCTGTGCACTCCCAAGATGTAATTCCAGGGAAATTTATCTTTGTAAGAATAGTCCACAGACAGAGCACTAAACCCCTTTTCTGAAAGATTTTTTTCATTCTCTCTTTTCTCTAACATGGCTTACAAACTTTGTAAAAAGTCTGGATTTTTAAAATAGCATGATTTAATAGCATTGATGGAGGTTGGGTCTCTGAGACAGACCTCCATCAGAAGGGTACCCTCCTGAGGAGGAAACAGGCCATTAGGAAAGTCATTTTGACCCCCATTCCCTGGAGGGAATCACAGACCCAGGTGCTCAGGAAATCTCCTGTCACTCTGAGATGGGCCGGGACACGGTGCCATGTCCGAAGCTTCTAAATACAGTTCAGGCTGGGTCATCATGACAGATGCTGAACTGGCACCCCCACGGGCTTTGCAGTGGGAGCTCTGACGGCTTAAATGCCACGGCCCCTGGGCTCCAGGCCCTCCTGGGCTGGGACAGGGAGAGGCCCTGCAGCCTTATGGGGAGGAGGGCAGGAGCAACTTTGGCAAGGAAATCCCGCTGCCTCGACGACACCACCACTCTTTCAGAAAGCAACAGGCACCCGGCGACACACCAGCTATTTTAGAAGCTGTCAGATTCTGAATTGCTGACATACTTGGAGGACGCTGTCTCTTCAAGAGTCATTCTGACCGAGGTAGGTAGGCCTGGGGGAAAGCAGAGGCATGCTGTATGTAGCCAAGGTGTTGGCTGAGGAACGAGTGGAGTTCAGTGATCTGGGCAAGGTGACTAAAGGAGTCAGTAATGGAGTTAGGAATAACATGTTGACTTTGGGATTCCCAAATCAGCCGTTACGCAGAGGACAGTGTTAGGCAATCTCTTACCTTGCCCCACCCTCTTCTCGGCAGTCACCAGAAATCTGCCTGGGGTGAGCATCCTTTGACACTCATTCTCTTCTGGAGAGGGCTTTGGAGGGAGAAAAGAAGACCAGAGAAGACAAGAGGGGGGCTTTTCCTGGAGGGCTCCGGGGACTTGGGATGGGAGGATGGGATTCCAAGTGTTGTAAGCATCTCCAGCTGGGGTTGGTGAGTTGTAAATATAAAGACGCTGTTGTGAACATGATTAATCCAGGGTGCTCCTTTCCCCCTCAGCACTTGCCCTGCAGCCCAAAAGTGGATTCTTTTCTCTTGTCAAGGCATTTGGCTTTAGGATTTCTGAAGATCGTGTGGCCCGGTGGATGAGTTCAAGCTTTGGAGTAAGACACCGGTCCTTTTCTTTTCTCTGGTATTTCTGTGCAGGTTACCTTGGCTGAGTCTCAGTGATAGGGTTGTAGGGCACAGCTCTCAGACCTCATCCTTATGCTCCCTGGGAGACTCCCTCAGGCTCTAGATCTTTTCTACCTCCTCCGTGTGTATTTTCCTTATCCTGAGACAGAGGGAGAGTGCTCTTGACAAGGGTGTTACTTTGGAGTCAAGGTACGCTGCAGCTTCCCTGCTCTTTCTTGTGTTTTCCCCTTCTCATGGAACAGTGCCCTTGGACTGCTTCTCTAGCCAAGGTTGACCTTTCTGCTTCTCTGCTCAAGGCTAGAGTTTGCTTCTCCAGCCCCATTTCCTTACTGAGGGTCCAGCATACATCTTTGCCCCGTGGTATTCCCTGTTGTCTCTTCTTTCAGATTCTGGTCATTTCCCTTTTCTACAGTGTGGCAGCCATTGTGGACCAGGAGGGCATCACACAAGCAGACCCACACAAAAGCACACTTTCTTCGCTGATATTTTCACTGTTTCTTTGCCTTCCTTCCTTCTGCTTTTCCATCATGTCTTCTAACACTATTCAGTTTTGGTAGTTTCTGCTCCAGGCCCTGAATTACTTTCTTCACCATGTGATCTTTTCCTGTTTCACATTTTACATTTTCTTTATTAGGATTTGCTTTTCTCCATTTGAGAGAATACAAATCTTCTTTCTCTCTCTCAGATATGGACAGGGAATAATTGGGGAAAGATCTAACCCTTGTGGTCACTCCCCTTCCCAAATGATGGAAGGAACTAACATTTAATATACTCCTGCTGTGTGCCAGAAGCTTTACTGAGAGTTATTGGCACCTCTATTTTAGATGAGGAAATTGGCCTAGAAAGGTTAAGTCGCTTGCTCAAAGTCATACATCTGGGTCTATGTGATTCTGGGGTTTTTTTGAAAAATTTTAATGTTTATTTATTTGAGAGAGCAAGAGACAGAGCATGAGCAGGGGAGGAGCAGAGAGAAGGAGACACAGAATCTGAAGCAAGCTCCAGGCTCTGAGCTGTTAGCACAGGCTCTCACGGGCTTCAGGTCAGACCTTGTCAATCAGTTCAACACAACTCAGTCATGGAAGGAAAAGTGGGTGGGGTTCCAATAGTTTAGGTTCTATGTAGAGGTGACCCTGTTGGGATTTCACTGGGAGCATGGCATTTAATGAGGACACCTCATTATCAGAGATATATTGGTCTCCTGAAGAAGATGAGGAAATGAATAGCATTCGAGATTCTTCATCTCACCTTCCGTCTACTGTCACTTGCCTTGCTAAACATACAACATTTCATCTATTCCTTTATTCAATAAAAACCAACATTTTTTGAGTGCCTAGTAGGTGCCAGGCACTGTCCCAGGTGCTGAGGATACAAGTTCTAAAGCAGATGTGGTCTGAATCACTTGCCGTTTTCTAAGCTGTCTGGGAGACGTTACTGCCATGCTTCCCTTTTCCTGGAAGATCCTTCTCCTCCTTTCTTATCTTGCAGACATCTTTTCATTAGGCCAGGAAAAAAAAGACCACTGGGCTAGAAGGGGTTCTTCTCACCTCTAAACTTCCAGAGCATTTTGTTGAAACTACTCTTCGATGTAGTGCATGAAAGTTAACATTTATCTATCTCCTTTACTATTGATAAGGTATTTACATAAACATACATACATACTTGGTTAGTGATTCATAAAACTTTCACATAGTAGGTATTACTACTGTGATACAGTACCTAGTGTATCACAAATGATAAAACTAAGGCTTCAAGAGGTTAAGTGACTTGTTCAAGATTAGACCGTTAGAAAGGAAGAGGTGAACTTTAGAACTCAGTCTTTTGAAATCCACATTCCAATCCCCAATGTGCTGTGTGCCCTATTGGATTTTGACTGTTCTACTTTTATTGGATTGTTTATTGTGCTGTCCTGTCTCCTAAGTGATTTTGTAAGTTCCTGAAAACACAGATCATATCTTAGTCAATTTTGTGCCTCCTCTTAGTACCTAGCACATTGCTAGGTCCAAGCTAGTTAATAAGTAATTATTTACTGAATAAATAAATGATTTATTGAATGGATGGATTTAGAAGATTATTGAAGAGATTGTTACATACTTGCTGGCCATGTAGCTCTCTTATATTCATTAAAGAGGATGGTTCTGTATGTTTGGCATGATACATTGGGTTTTCAACTTAGTGTAGCTGGTGGTCTCTTGTGTATAATTTGAAGGGAATTTCATCTTCCTGGCTGTCCACAAATGTCTAACCTACTTATGTGTTTGAAATTGCCATCTCCAAGGGCACTGTTTCCGGAAGTCAGAGCTAAATTATACTTACTGCTTGGAAATTGGCTGCTTACTCCTTCCCTGTTAGTGTATTAGCATGAATTTGTTTACTTACTGGTGCTCAGGGGGAATATCCTAACAAGGTAGAAGGCAAGGGCCTTCTTCTAGGGCCTTTGGGGGAAGGCCTCCTTCTCACTTCATGGAAATGTAAAGACCACTATGACAGATGTCTGATGGTGCTATGGCAGTGGCCAGGGTGGTGGTGGGAGGTTCAAAGTAGTTGTGGTTGCAAACAGCAAACAAGCATTGGCTTGGGGATGAGCTGATGTGTTACTTCACTCAGAAAAAAAAATGCCAAGAGCCTCAAGGCGGGGCCTGTGTTGACAGCTGCTGGCCCAAAATTGACTGGTAAATCTTGAAGACCACCCAGTCAATTAGGATCAACTTTTGGAGGACCTCTGGTAGAAGAGGTATTTAGACTGAATATTGCCATGTGGCTTGTAACCAGTTTTTTATTATTTCTCTCATGCGTTTTCTGGGCTTTCCATTGGGAATATTTTGTGAACCAAAAGCCAATCTGAAAATTTTTAATTCTGTAGGAAGAATTAAATAAAATATTTGGAATTAGGACTCTTCTGGAAAATCCAAGACCCATATTTGTCTTTATTTTTTCTTGGTCTTCCTGATTAACTTGCTCATTGGCATCTAATCTTATATGTTAATTTGATACTTTGTTGTTTATAAATGCTTTCACATACATTGTTACCTACCAGATGAATTCTCCTCAAATACAGATATCCATTTAGGATTATCAAAACTTTTGGTCTGTGAACTATGACCTGAGTTAAGCCTAAATTAACCAAATTCTGCACAAGTAGGAACTCCCTCAGCTGCTTTTTTCTTGTCTGTCAATACTGTCATTACATATTTCTCAAAGTCCAAACATTTTCCAAGTACCTCCTAATGTTGTTTTGTTTATGGTCTAGGCCAGAATGAAAGTGACTTGACATTGACAGTGATCTTCAGTGAACTTTCACCTTTGGATGTTTTCCCCAGGGTGGGTACTGGGGACAGGAAGTGAAATACAACAAAAGGGGGCCTTGTGTGCTTGTACTTAAACTTATTAAATAATGTTAAGTTGGGGCAGACGCCTCAAATATTCCTGAATGCAACTGTCCCACTACTGAGAAAGGAAAATTCCTGTCTGACTTTGGCTTGAATTTTCTCCTCTCCCGAAAGAACTGACAATGTCTTAGTTTCCATAGACTTGTCTTCTGACTGAGCAGCCTGAACATTAGCTCCGCATTTCCAAGTTCAGCGTGAGCAGCACCTAGCTCTGTAGGCCTCATTCTGAAAATGGGGAAATCTTATACGGTGGAGAGAATGTCAACTCTAGTGTCAGTCTAACTCAAATCCCACGATGACACCTATTATATAATGTGTGTCTCTCAATCTTGCCAAGCCTCAGTTTCCTCATTTGTAAAGTGGCAACAGTATTGCTTACTTCATAGAGTTTTCTACGAAGATTGCATGGGATGATGTATACGAAGTGTCTAGTGTAGTGCTTATAACCTCTTCCCTTTTTGCGCCCACCTTCAAAGTACGCTGGAGCATTAGAGGCTGAACCTTTAATGACATTGAGCCTTCGTCTGATCAAAGAAATAAATATAAAAGTTACTGCTGCCACTTCTTTGCAAAGCCTCTTTAAAAGACTGAGTTCTCAGGGATGACTTTGGGTCCTTGCCTCTGGTTCTGTGTACCACTGGGTGAGATGCTGGTTGTCAGGTGGAGAGTGCTTTAGGCAGCTGAGAGATAATGTGCTTTTGGTCTCCTTAATTGGCTTATTGGCATGGGAATCGCAGGCTTCAGGTTACCTCCTCCTTTTCCCAAATAGAACTTGGAGGGCATGGAGAGCTCAGAGACTTCATTCCATCACTAAAGTCATCTAACAGGCTTGTTTGAGTGTTTGCTATCATCATAATTTTAGTTTAATCCAACCTGGGTTATAGTTCATTCCCTTGAAGCTCTGGACTGGGTATCAAATTTGGGGTCAGTCCGTACTCGGGTCAGTGCCAAATGCTCTGCTTCTGCCATATTTAGAATTACTCTGTGAAAAATTTCGTCACCAGATTTTGCTGAGCTACCTGATAAAATCTGACATCGCAGAACCAACTTCAACGGCACAGGTCCTCTAGAAATAAGAATTTACTTGAGCATGGTACAGTGAGTGCTGCCTGTCCTGGTATGAATGAATGAGAGCCCTTGGATGGCTGTGGGAGTCTTGGTTTTGGAGACTTCAAGATTTAGGAAATAGACCAAGGAGTGGCTGCCCCACCAATATCAGATAGGATGTACCACTCAATGTAGTCGTGTCCCACTTATTGGCAGAAAAAAAATGATTGTTTGATTATCATCTGGGTTGTGTCTTTCTCCTTTGTTTCAAACTATTTTCTTCTTTGGAGTAAAATATGATAGCTGAAGTCCAGGCTTATGGAAGTGGCACTGTACATCTAATCTCAGAACATTCTGGATCTCTTATCTGACTTATAGCAGTCTTCTGTGACCCATCTTCCACCATGAAAACAGGCTATTCTACCTCATTCATATAGAACATGTAGCAAAGCATTAAACTCAGCTTGTAGAATTCATAATCTGGAAGGGGAGACAGATATCATCACTTTCATTTGAAAGAAGACTTTGGAATAAAGAAAACAAAGTCTAAGCTCCATATTATGACACCCAAGTTTCTTCTGGAATATAAACTCCATGTGGCCAGAGATTTTTTCCCCTGATGTGTCAAGAATCTAGAAGAGTGACTGGCACATAGTAAATGTTAAATAAATAGTCATTTATTTGAGTTTGAGTTGAGCCTGACTTTCCACCTTTATCTCTTATCTCACCTCCCCTCTTCTCTTATGTATTTTAAGCTCTGGCCATATCAGTGTGCTTGTAATTCTCCAAAAATGACAAGTCCTTACTCGTGCTATTCCACCTACCTTAAATTCCATCTCCATGGTTTCTTTGTGTGCTTATATTGAACTTATATTTCAAGTCTATTCTCAAATATCACCTTGTGAAGTCTTTTTGATCCTAAATTATTGACTTGCTTGCTTTTCTTTTTTTTTTTTT